>NW_017731539.1:2180799-2187595 GCF_001890085.2 Hipposideros armiger
ATATATATATATATATATATACCAATATATATATATAAATTAAAGCATAGTACTTTATCCTTGAAGTAAATGGAGGAGCTAAGAATTAAATCATGTCTTCTGGTGCTAGGTCCCTAACTGAGCCATCACTGGCACCTTGGATTCATGCTGAAGATAGGGTTTACTGTCTGTCACTGAAGGGATTCAAGCAGACACAGCAGAACCATCCTGGGGTGTCCCTAATTAGGTGGCAAATTTTACTGGGACAAACTCTTCCCAACATTACTGCAGCTCTAAGGCCTTTAAAAAAAAATTAGTTGTAGAATCTTCAAAATAATTCACAAGACAATTTCTGTTAAGCTTGTTCATGGCTAAGAATGACTTAGATAAGTTATTTTCAACTGATCCTTTTCTTATTTGGAAATTTAAGTTTCCTAGTGCTACTGTCTGCAGAAAGCCCAGCAGGGTTTCAGATTGGGAGACGCTTACTCTCTACTTTAAGAAACTAACAGATATCTAATGGTATTTCTGCCTCTATCCTTAGCCAACCTCATTGTGTTCAGGGGCTGCAGAGGACTGAAGGCTGTAATTCTTGGTGAATAGTAATTCTTCCCCCCACACACCCTGATCTTGCTTCTGCAAACCCAGTAATACCTCAGCAGCATTTCTGATGCTTTAAGAGGCTTACCGTGTGTATACTTAGACTCACAGTGAATCAATATCTACCAATCTCAATAAGGACTTTGTCTTACTTTTTAATTTGTGTAGCATGTAGTCTACATTATTTCCTTGGAGTTGTCAATGTCTTCTCCCATTGGAGACTCAGATTAACCACCTAAATCCACTACACTTTACATTCCTGGTCTATTTTGGGGTGTTTATGAGATGCGCTGAGTGCATCAGCAAGCAAGGAGAAATGCACAGCTAGTGAATATTTCATGGCTTCTACTGTCCAGGAAGTTGACCAAGGCATTTCTGCATCCAAGCACAAATCCACATTTAGGGGGAAAAAAAGATGGAGGCTGTGCCCATATATATGTAAAACAGCAATTAAACCCAAGAGTTACTTCAGTTGGGATTTGGTGCCCTATAGGACAGTGCAGGATGGTTGCTGGGTACTGGGACTGCAGATGACTTTTATCAATTCCTTCAGTCTTACTGTAAGGAGGGCTATGGTTAGATTAGTTATCTGGGTAGACAGACAGATACTATGAGTTTTCTAAGCTATAGCAATGGGAAGAATTTAGAAGAGGACTTTTACATGGGGGTGACTAGCATACTGAAAAATTTTCATTCGTGTCACAAAACTGTTTTGGAAACTAGTGATGTGCCTAGAAAGAAGAGCAAAACAAGATAAAGTTGTGCTAAAAGATGCAAAGGTCTTTCTCATCAAAGTGGGACTAGACTGTTTCTATCTCACTTTTGAAGGCAGAGCTAAAATAAGCAGAAAATAAGAGAAGGCCTTCATCTCCAGATAAATCAATTCTTTGCACTAAAGAATTACTAAATACTAAAACACTGAATTAGCTCCCCCCCTGAGCTCCCAGTCTCTGAAGTACTAAACTCAAGCTGAATGAATGCCAATCTAGGATGTGGAGGAGGCTGTTGTTGAGAGGGAGATAGATATAGGTCTAAATAACTGACAAAGTCTGCCTGTCTGGGATTCAGGATTCAGATTATCTTCCTGGAAGGACACGTTTAAATTCAGAATTTTGGTCCATGGACTCAGAATTAATAACACAAGTGCTGAAGGCAGTGATGGGCTTGACTGGCTCCTAGAGTTGTCCCCATCACAGACAGGGTCCCCGGACCCGACACAGAAGTTTATGGGCTGAGACCCCGGCAGCTCATTCTCCACTGACTCCCATTTCAGGTTTTAGGCTTCCTGCTGGCCATGCAAATATATTTAGATCAACACCCTTTTTCTTAGGCATCTTAATGAATTATTTTCGATAAAAAAATAAGACCTCTCATGTGGGCTCAAAACTTAACTGATTCCTGAGCTATTTGGATTTATGTAAGTAACATTTCCTGGAAATCAGGTCCTCTCCAGGCAAGGTTGGCCTCTGGAAGAGCTATCTCACCTATAACACTTAATGACACCGAATGAAATGTAGATTCATCAGTTCAGGAAATTTCTCCTGTCAGGATCCCTCAGTGTCTGATTTGTGTTCTCTTGTTTTTGCTGGAGTTCCTTTGCTTCCACATTCTTGGTGTGTTGTTGGACTCCCTCCTCAGGCTAGTTTCTTTTGGCTTTTGTTTTGATTTCTTTCCAAGGTACTGCTCCTATCATTTTTCCATAAGGAATACACATAGTAGTTAAGTGAAGAAAAAATTCTATTTCCTGCCTACCTTATGCCTGCTTCTGCAGCAACTGGCTTCTGGCCTGGCAGTTTGTGTTGGTGCTTTGCCTAAAATCCAGCAGTGGAGGGTGCCGAGTGCACTCACCCTCCATATCTCTAAGGGGAACAAGAAGAAAAAATGAGTTGGGTGAAAGTCCAATGCTCTCTAGCTCTAACATTTCTTTCACCATTGTCATGAGCTTTTTTTTCTCTGCATCCTGGGAAAAGTTCTTAAGTTTTAACTCTGCTCCACTGGTTTAAGTTGTAATAACGACAAATCTGATTTTAGCATCTTGAGTCTGAGTATAATCTCCATTATTGAAACAGAAGTTCCTTTGCATTTTTCAATAGCACTCCCTACTATGTTTTATCAATCTGTCGTGATTGCATATAGAAGCTAATATTTAATGAGAACCCACTATGATACCTGGTACTAAAGTAACATACAATATTTTAGAATTATTACATGGTATCTCCCACACTGTACTTTAATCTGAATGCCGTCTCTTTTTATAGCTTTATACTTTTTAATAGAGGGCTTTCTGGCACACTCTTAAGAACATGTAAATATTCTTTTGGCTCAGATTATAGAATTTTAAGATTTTCAGAGCTTTGATTTTTTTCTTTGTCATCATGATAGCATTTCTTTTCCTGTGACACAGTACTTTCCAGAAATTCCCTTTCTTATCCTCGAATGTGTGGATCTGTCTGAGCTTGTTTGCCCAGACTGCTTGGCCCTCACTCTCAGTTTCTTGAACAGGAGTACTTAGATAATTCACAATATCTACCATGCATTTCTCCTAAAACTATTCATTTCTCCAGTTTTGTTGAGATTACCTTTCCAGTTTGTAACACTTAATTATCCATGCCCCTCTCATGTAAACTGAAATACTGCCATTTTCCATGAGTTGTAATTATGAATAGAGTTTTTTTAAGTAATAGGAAACCAGGCTTATGACCATCTCAGATATACATTTGCAAAGTGGAATAATGCATGTCTGGTTTCATGTTTGATGCCAACACTCATCTCTAAGAAAGGGTAAGAGTGCAGAGAGCCTATAAGTCTCACAATTCTCCTGATTAATTGTTGGGACAGCAGACTGGTTAGACTGGTTAATTTCATCAAGCACGTCCAGCTGTGTCAGTGATATTTTTCTCTCTAGTCTTATAATTCCTTAGCTTTTTCCGAAGTATAATAGCTTCTCTATTTTCTATTGTACATCTTCATAAGTATTTTACGTAGAATGTTGGAGAAGCTATATCTTGGCTCTTTGCTAGATATCATTTCAAACCATTAACTTCCTACCATAATTTCTCTTTGCAATACTGACAAGCTATAGAGGTGAATTGAGAAAAAAAATTCAGAATGTCAACAAAATATATCCCAGGATTACAGGGCGAGACATATGAGTTTAGATATAAGGAACTAAATTTATGCAGTCTACAAAAGAGAGGTCTCCAAAGGAGACTCTCTTTGACATGATCTATAAATACCATCAAAGTAACAAAATAAACAAAGCAAATTATTTACAGTCACAAAAGATAATAGGACAAGAATGATTGTCTGGAGCTAAGTGAAGGAAAGTTTATAATAGGCTATAAAGAAAGTTTTTAGCTGAAAGCAATACCAAGCAATATCACTAACACAAAAGTCAAGATCTATCACAGATCTGGGATAAAGTATAGTATACAAATTTACAATAATAGGAAAGAAGGTGTATTTTAAAAATAAATATAAATGATATTAAATATTCATCTTCAAAATTAAGATCAAGTCTTGGAAGTCCTTGTTCTCTAGATGTAGGATCTCTGACAAGCTATTTTCAAATATGTATCATTAGAAGAACATTAATTGCTACATATGAATATTGTTCCCACTATACCCTAAAAATGATTGTCTATTAATTCTATAACCATCTCAGGTCTTATTCTCAATAAGGACAGTATTTTTATTTTCTGACACTATCAAATTTTTGAAATGAGAAGTGCATATATTTGTGCTTAATTTTCCAGTTCCTACTTATCCCTTCATCTTTTACTATCTGATTTCCATTCTAAGTTTTCTACTATGATTGCTCTGTTCACTAATGGGTTCTTGCTTCCCAAGTAGAATGACCTATTGTCACTTCTATTTTTCCATAACAAGTAAGACTCATTTCGTAGGATGGACCAATTCTTGCTTCGTAAAATCTCGCCCTGCTTGGATTTTATTCTCCTTGTGGCATTTCAAAGTTTCTGTATATTTCTTCTTAATCCTCTTAACAATATGAATATAGGCCTCAGAGAATAATTGTCCAGATTCAATAGTAAAATGCACAAAAAAATTCTTATCAAAGTACCTTGCACAGAGAAATCAATGAATATTATGTTGGTCTATTATAGCCCATTCATAAAGGCACTTTTTATTCTTTCTTCTTTCTAGCAAGGAACTCCGTAGAGAATCTTATCACTTGCTGTGTTTTCATTTACCACTAATAAACTAAAGATTTCCTAATCCATAATCCATATTCCTCTACCCTGAGCTCCAAACCTATGGCTTGAAACTGTTTTCCTTATATAACTAACCAGATATTCCAAAAGCACCTCAAATTTAAGGCAATCAAAATTTGATTTATTATTCACATATCCCCCCCTTTACTTCACCCCAGTTCACTCTTCTCAATTCTGCATGTGAGCCAAGCAAAAAATCTCAACCATCTTTGGTTCCTACGCCTTTCTTATTCCCATGTGATATGGGTCACATTCCCATCTCCCAGTTGCTCAGCCATAGACCAGGTTTATCCAGTTCAGATTAGTATCTACTCTGCAGGATGACTGAAAAATCCACCCAGCCATTTATTTGGATCCTAGCTAAGCCTCGTTGTAATCCACTCTCCAAACACCTCTATAGAGAGGTTGGCAAGTTTTTTAAATCACACACTTGTTCATATTACATCTCTTCTTGAAAACCATCCCTGGCTTCCCGTTACCTACTGGGCAAGTCCAAACTCTTCAGAAATGTCATCAGATTACTTCCAAAGTCTGTTTCCTGATTTCTCTTCTGCTGCTCCCCGCTACACACAGCACACGCTCTACAGAGTAACATTCTCCAAACATTAAATGCCTTTTCTTCAATGATTTTGTATAAGCTGTGCCCCTCTCCCACTGACCTGCCCCCTCTTCACCTTGCAGCATTCACCTGGCATGGGACTGAAATGACCAAAACCCTCAGACCATTTCCCTCTTTCTTAGGTAGTGTTTGATAAGTGAGTGAACTACCTAATATTTAATTTTATACCATTAAAGAATGTTCCCAGGCACTGAATTTATATCATCTCATTTGAACCTCACAAAACCCAAGTATATTAGGTTTTTGATTTGCAGATGAGAAACTAAAGCCCTGAGCATTGAAAAGATTTTTCTATTTTCATACTGTTAATAACTTAGCAAAAGAGATCAGATCAATAATGAGACCTCTCTTACTCCAAAATCTGAGTGGTTTTTCACTATCTTAAGTGGTTGCAGTGTCCTATTTTGTAAAGTAATAAACTCTGATACTCAGTATTCAAAGAATAGATCAATAAGCAGTGATTATGAGATTTCTTTTCCAGATGGAAGGTTATATCCAGTGTATCCAGGGCACCTCCCCAATTCTAATCGCCTATGTCAGGGAAATTGGGGCAGTCTCACAACTGACTCTTGATCAAATTTTAATAATATCTCAATTTTTAAGTACTAGAAAACTGGTATCTGAACGTTAACAGCAAAGCTGTGTGGTCACATTTGCAATGGAATAGAAAATTGTCCAAGTACAATATTAAAAATCTTAAGTACCTACTAAGTCTCAAATAGTACCATTTTGTGCATTAATGTAGATATGGGAGCCTCTTATTTGTCCAGAATTTGAATGTCAATACTGTACTCTGGATAGTCAACAGTTCAAAATGATAATTAACTGATAGCATGTATTATAAGGTAAAACTATAGCAAGTAGATTGCATCAAAATTATACTGAATAAAATTAAATATTTTTTAATATTATGTTATAGGATCTCACATAGCCTCAGAGTCATCATTACATACATTAATTACAATTGTACCATACATATGTAAAAGTGAAAGACAGTGGAAATCTCTGGTCAATAAATTCAGATAGAAAATTTATATAATATTTCTCTAAAATATATCAGCATATGTAAAAAAAATTGCTTTTGTATGGTTTAAACATTCACTCCATTATCTTCTCCATGTATTTAAATAGTCTTAGCCTAACATTTTGCTTTTACAAGATGAAAGTGAATTCTGATAACTGAATAATGAAAGTTGCAATTGGTAGCGGTTACTATCAGATTTTACTATGAAGTATATTGGTCAAAAAAAGTCTTAACTGGTGTAGATGTCTGACCACTGCGCTATACACCTGAAGCCAAAGCTAAATAATACTGAATGTCAGCTATAATTATATATATATATATATATATATATATATATATATA
>NW_017731539.1:2188225-2191204 GCF_001890085.2 Hipposideros armiger
GGTAGCCCATGGCAACCCACTGCAGCAGGGGCTGCAGCCTACGCTGTCGGCGACTCACGACAGCCCAGCTCCAGATTGAGCTGTTGTTCAGCATCTTAGCTGTAGAGGGCAGTGTCACTGGCCCTCATATGTGGGATCCGAACCGGGGTCCTCTAGTGTCCCAAGCCAGTTCTTAACCAACACTCCACTCAGCCGACCCACAAAGTTTTAATGGAAGAAAAATAACTTGAGCCCGACCTTGATTTTCCTCTAATCAAAGCTTGTATTATTCAATGTATCACTTTAACGTGGGCATGCTTTACATAAAGATAAAGGTAAAAACTTAAACAACAAAAAAAAGAAAAAAAGAACAAAAAATAAATCTAAACTTTGTATACTGTAATTTAAAATTATCCATGATTCACCTACCATCTATCTTTTGGATGGTGTTCTTATGTTCTTGTGCATCAACTATATATTATTAACATGCAATTCACTAAATACTTGCTTCTCAAAACTTTGAATACCCATGTTTTTGTTTTTTTGCTTTTTGTTTTGTGATTTCTCCCATTTGAACTCCTATTTTAAATCTATTATAGCAGAAGGTACCCCCCCTTTCTGAACACCTCACCTTGTCTTCCTATTTTAAATTGGTCTCTCCTCCCTCCATATCTGTATCAGATTCTGCTCATTCATCTGTTCAATTGCCTGTCACATTCTGACTTATTCTAGATCCTGGCATGCCGGTATCTTTCTCTCAGACATGGGTATAATCACTTTGAACTCATGGATTATATTGTATTTTCGTAAAAACATTAACACAGTTAAATGAATGAATTTGGGAATGAGCAAATGAATCCATATTTAATAAATAGATTTATGTTGAATGAATGAATGCGGGGTATTTAGATCACATGTAAGATCCCTCTTCCCAAATATTTCAATCTTAATAAGCTTCAGGAAGAATGCTGAAACCTTCCACAACCAGAAATATCACCACCTACTGTTGAGTTTCACTGTCCATGTTTATGAGGTCAGTGTGATAGAGGAATCTGTGCTCTGCGACAGAACTCTGCCTCCCACTTGAAAAATTAGCTCTTTTCTTGATGTTTCTGGTTTATTTTGTTGTCCTGAGAAGTTACGCTAGCTCCCTGTGTACAATACTTCTTATATCGCATGGTGAGAATGTGGATGCCCAACATTAATTTACCCAGAGCTTATCCAGCACGTTGCTAGCTATCTCTTCCCTCCATGATTTATTTTTTAATTAGGGCATAAACAGTAAATAATAAACGTTGAAAGGTTAATTTCATTAATAGTGGCAATAGACAGCCACACACTAAAGTAATTAATTTCCTCATTTAACAAAAAAGTCTTAGTTACCTAGCACCTGACAGACACTGTGCTAAACTCTGGAGAGATAAAAATGAATATGGCAGGGTTACTTTTTTTTTTGTAAGGTGAACTGGAATGTAAATAAATCATTGTGATACATGTAATAAATGCTCTAATTCAGGGAAGAGTGGCTTTGCAGACAAGGGTGTCAGGAGCCCTGCCTGTCAGTGATTGGAGAGGTAAAGAAAGAACTTGGCATGTGTCAAAATTCTCCCTTCCAGACCTATCACAATGAATGGATGCTTTAGCAGTTCCTAAAGTAGTTTCAGTAGATATCCATATTAATAGAATGAATGCATTTATTTGAAGGAATTGCTTGTTAAATTCATTTCCCCTTTTGTCCTCTAGGAAGAATTTGGATCCTGCTCAGGGAGCTGAGTAGCTCTGAGTGAACAATGACCACTGGGTTCTCCATCTGGTGGAGATCGGCACTTACAGGGGATCACGTGACTTTCAAAGAGGATGGCAACTGTCCAGGTAGGTTAGAGGATGCGACTGCAAACTTCACTTTGTTTGACGTTCTAAGTTTGTTTATATGAATTAGACAAAACAGCTATCTCTTTGAAAAAGTGGCCTTATGTTAGATGTGGACTTTGTGCAGCTGTGTGTGCCATGTGTGTTTGGCAGGCTGGCAGGAACCAAGTGGGTCCCCAAGGCACCTGGGACACTGACCTACCCAGCCTCATTGGTCCGAGGTGGGGAGACTAGGTGCATGTAGGAATTCCTTGTTGATCCTGCCTGCTTCTGTTGTTGGCCAAAATGGGCTCTGGTGATGTGTTTGGGAACACACTGGAGTGACTTTGGAGGTCGGCCAAAGCACCTGGATAGAGCCCCCCACGGAGATAGAGGGGGATGTAAACAATGGCTGATATAGGCCCCTCTGACCCTAGAGAATTCCCACAGTTGCCAGAGACCTCCCATGCACCCCCAGTTTTCTGTACACAGTCTCTCTCTTGTTTGTCATACCAGAAGCGGTCGCATGTACCATAGAAGAGGCCTCTGTGCAGGCTCCATGGGCCCAGTAGTTTTGGGAAGGCCTTGGAACGGAACAGGCACTTATAGAGCGTGCGGTACTGGCCTTGGTGGCGACACCCTCTTGCTCCTGTTTGCTCCCTTTGTTCAGAGGCCAAAGCTATAAGTAATGTAGCCAGGAAAGCACCACGAAGATCTTGCAGGCAGGCCTAAGCGCTGGCATAGCGCTCCTGCCCGCCCTGAAGACATGGAGGGCAATGGAAACAAAAGAACTCATGGGCTGCTCTGCTGCCTAGCGCTCTCACAAGTTGCCTCAGCTCCCAGGAGGCTCTCACAGCCACCGGCCTCCGTCCTTCTGTATTCAGCCTCTTTTCTTGTTTGTTGTTCAGAAACTTATTCACTCAGCCATTTGTTGTTTCGCAGGAGTAATTGCTCTCTATATATGTGTACATTTGAGTTTGCTCATGGGAGGGAGAGTGTTCAGTGTCCTGTTGCACCTCTGCCATCTTGGACCTCCCCAACTTCAGTCATTTAATAATTTTCCAAAGAGCAAATTAATCTGCCATGTAATGATTTTGGTTACTTAATCAGCATGTAAACACCTGAAAGATACCTTTCTCTCTCTCTCCCTCT
>NW_017731539.1:2191309-2200583 GCF_001890085.2 Hipposideros armiger
TCTCTCTCTCTCTTTCTCTCTCTCTCTATCTCACACACACACACACACACACACACACACACACACACACACACACACCAAACACACACCTTAGATTCTTGGGTGCACTGGTCAAAGCACAAATCATGCAAATTCACAAAGTTCACTAACTAAAACTGAAAAGCAGTAGCATTTGAATCCTCCAAAGTTCAACCATTATCATTCAGGCCCTTAGTAACTCCAGAAGGGACAAAATGGAGTGCCTTAGAATTTCAAAGAAAAGGTAGACAGAAAAAGCTTTATAGCTAGGAAAGCCTCCCTCTAGGTCATGTTTTTCATGCAAGTGGGGGAAAATCTTTACTTAGAGGAATATGAACAGATATATTAGCTATTGAGAAGAAAGCCCATCGACTAGTTAAATTTCCCTCTCGTAGTGGCCCTGTGATATTTGGCAAGCCATTCAATTATTTACTGTTAAAGGACATTTCCATGGATTCCCCTCTCTTAATATTAAAATACACAGGGGAAAAAAGAACAACAACAAAACAGCACCAAGGACACAGCTGGCATTAGAACTCCTGTGCTTTACCACCAAATCAGAATGGCTGACATGGAAAACAGAGTAACAGATGGTGGGACAGATAGCTACAGGGGTAAGTGATTTGCTCAATGTCATATGAATGTCTGCACCAGAAGTAGAAACCCAAACCAGAAAGACCTTGAAGCTAAATGCTATTGTTTACATGCCTCTTTTCATTGAGGAATAAAGTTTCAATGAGTCAATGACAGGATAATTATAATATAGCTATAGTTCTTTGTTAGACACAATTATGGAAATGACAGTTTTGTTGGAGGAAAGGCAAGTATCCCAGGTTGCCTGACTTTATCAAGTGTGAGGGCATGCGTCTAGAATAAATGCGTTGTGCCCCTGTCTCCCATTCTAAGCTATTGGATTGCATTATTTAGGCATGTGATTTATGAATATGTGTACAATAGAGTCAGCCAGTCAGTCAGGTTGACATGTTAGGTGAATTTCCCTGACATCAGTGTACAGGATGAATTGAGTGGTGTGAAAAGGGGAAAGGGCAGGAAGATTGTCCTCAGGAAGGATAAGTTATGAAGTTCTTTCAGTAATGGAGGTCAGATATAAGAAGAGGCCAAAGTAAAGCTAGGACTTGGAGGGAGGCGACGCACCCTACAAAGACAGACAGTGTTGACTTTGTTATTGAGAATAAGAGTGATGTCTTTTCGGACATACTTTTGACGCTCAAGAGGGAAAATTGGGTCTAGAGTTAAAAACTTAGCAGTTATTCTCAGGGAGATATAAATAGAACTATGACAATGAGCAAAGTTATAATGAAGGAGTAAAAAAGATGAAAAGAGAATTGGGAAGAAAATCTTTGGACAGGGTGTCATTTAAAACCTGATGGATCATCCACAAAAGAAAAAAAAAGACAAATTGGACTCCATCAAAATTTAAAACTCCTGTTCTTTGAAAGACACTGTTAAGAAAAGCCACAGGCTGGGGGGAAAATATTTTCAAAACATGTATCTGATAAAAGGCTTACATCTAGAATATATAAAGTACTCTCAAAACTCAATAATACAGAAAAAGGAAACAAACAAACAAATCTTGAAATAAAATAGACAAAAGGCTTGAATAGCTACTTTAGCAAAGAAGATATACAGATGCCAATAAACAGGTGAAGACATGATCTTCTCTTCTGGTGAGTGCTTATATACAGTGGGCTGGGAGCAGTACTAACTCCAAACAGTAATATAATAATGATAATGTCATACACTTATATGCTGATTACAATTTTCCAGACACTGTTTTAAGCACTGCACAAGCATTCAGCTCACTTAATGAGTTAATGAAGTAGGGCTTTGATAAAAGGCATTTTATAAAGACACTAAGGCACAGAAAAGTCAATTAATTTACCCAAGGTCACACAGCTAGTAAGTGTCTGAGACCAGATTTGTACACAAGCAGTCAGGCTCCAGAGCCTGTGCCGTTGTCTATGACTATATGACACCTCTCCAATTACCAGTAATAATATATTGAGCACCTACTCTGCACAACACTTGACTGTATGCAGTAGTCATAAGGAACTGATTAAATACGGTTTCTGTCTTAGAGGATCTTAAAATCCAGATAGAAAGATAAGCCTATGCACACCAAACTCTTGGCTGCCTCTAATCATAATCCAATTTCACAAACAAAAAATAGACAATAAACATACAGAACATCTCCTTCATTTTGTTTGAAGGATAGGGTCTATGACAACTAGGGATTATTGAAAGCATTCTAATATCTTTTGTAGTTTTGAAGCTTTCCAGGGAAAAACAAAGACTGTAAAGCTTTAAAAGAATTCCAAGAAGAGGCAGGAGTCTGGATATTTGAAAAATAGTCTTCAATGATGTTTAATGCTACCATAATTGTCAGCAGAAATATTTAATTATGTCTTTCATGTTTGCAGGGTCCTTGTGTCTTAGGCTGTTCCTAATAACCTGGTACAGACAAGGGTGATCCCATGTCCAAACATGACAATGACCTAATTCAAATATCGCCTCCTGTTGGAACTGCAGCTGTCAAGTGAGCTGACACAGTTCTGCTAGCCAGCTATTATTTCAATACGAAAGGTCGTGTTTTTTTGTTTGTTTGTTTGTTTCTTCTAAACTGGTAGCAACCCTTTTCCCAGAATGAGAACTGTGCACAAATATGGTGATAAAAAGCAAGGAAATAAGCAACAGACATCTTTCTTGGTTAATTGACTCGGATTAGAAGCAAATCGCTTCTTTGAAGCTGTAGCTACAGACTGAAATCAGCCTGTGAGACACAAAATCTTCTAAGTCTCAGATTCACTCCACTCTAGCAGCCCAGCCTGGAAGGCAGCAAAGCGTGTGTGCCTCTGACAATTGGGGCTGTGCAGGGGGCAAGAAGGAAACTGGAGAGAGACAGAGTGAGGAAGGGGAATGGGGAAAGAAACAGAGGAGGGAGGGAGAGGGAGAGAGGGAGAGAGGGAGAGAGGGGGAGAGGGGGAGAGAGAGAGAGAAATCGTAGGGAGACTTGAAAGAGTGAAGGATCGGCAGGAGGGGAGGGTAGGTAAAAGCCACATTTTTATTGGAGGCAATTGNTGGGGCTGTGCAGGGGGCAAGAAGGAAACTGGAGAGAGACAGAGTGAGGAAGGGGAATGGGGAAAGAAACAGAGGAGGGAGGGAGAGGGAGAGAGAGAGAGAGAGAGAGAGAGAGAGAGGGAGAGAGAGAGAGAGAAATCGTAGGGAGACTTGAAAGAGTGAAGGATCGGCAGGAGGGGAGGGTAGGTAAAAGCCACATTTTTATTGGAGGCAATTGAAGTGGTTGCTATGAGACCCGCGAGCACAGGACCAGCAGCCAGTCCGACGCTGATGGTTCTTACATCGTACTAAACCTTTCTTTTGACACAGTTTTAGGGTTGCTTAATATCTGAGCAAGCACCTGACACGGGTGACTTTTTCCTTCTTCATTCTCCTCCGGTCCCTCGGGGAAGATGGAGGTAGAAAACGAAGCCAGCTGCTCCCCCAGCAGCGCATCAGGCGGGTCCAGAGAGTACAAGGTGGTCATGCTGGGAGCGGGGGGAGTTGGTAAAAGCGGTAAGTTTTAATACTAAATGCTGGGGAAGGTGGAACCTCTGTACAGGGAACTCTACCGAGTAAAAAAATCAAAACAACAGAAAACTAGTAATGATGCTGATGGTGTTAGAGGCTAGCTAGCTGCAGCAGTTAGACACCAAGTATTTGAAAGGATGTTTATAAGTGTAAGGACTGTTTAAAGAGATGCTGATGAGTCAGGAGAATTGGGAGACAGCCAGTAATGACATACAGAACTTTAAGAGGATTTTTTTTTCACTTTGATTTCCTGCTGGGTAATATTTTATCTTAATTTATATGTATTTTTTTAAATAATCATAATAACATGATATTTGTGAAAGTCAATGGTATGAGACAATGTGCTCCTGTCCTCAAAAATATTCACATAAAGTGCTATTAATATTCAATGAAACACACATATTACAAACACAGACCCACATCCAGGGTTATAAAAGCTGATTGTTATGTTTGTTTCTTTGATTAGGGGCTTCCTGTCTCCTTTTCCTTGTCTGTGATCTGACATAGCTTGTGTGGGCTTTGAATGCAAAAGGCAAGTTGGTTTTTGAAAGTGATAGTTGTTTAAGGAATAATATTCATTGCGGGTCCTGTGTAGGGTGATCAAGCCAAATGTTGTGGTTAACTGGATTAAAAGAGAAAAAGACAAGAATAAAGAATATGGGGTGCTAATGAAGTTGAGTGGCAAATTGGTGTTAATACATTAAAAAACAAACAAAAAAACCCAAACAAACCAAAAAACAGAAATTGTCATGGTTGGATTCTTGAGGGGCTTAAAAGGCCAAATATAACAAATTAAAGAAATAGATATGTAGTAGTGTTTGAGGCTGATTAAATGTTGGCTATCTTGGGGCTATGGCTATCACTAGAACATAAATAGATAAACATAATTTTTATGAAAAAAAGACCCCCATGGGGATATCTCTTTGGGGATGCCAAAAGACAGAGGAAATATTAGAGTTAGCATAAACAAAAAGTTTTTATAAAAATTCAATAGTCCTAGGCCTTTGGCAAAAAATTCACAGTTGAAGCCAACATTACAGGTATAGAAACCCCTCCCCCCACCAAAAAAGCCTATATCTTTGATAGTGGATCCATAAGTGATAAGTTGACCAGCAAAGAAGGGGGCAAAGAGCGAGCCACTTTATCAGACAGCAAAGTAAACAGGTTAGAAAAATAGCAAGAGACATAAAGTTGAACACCCCCATACCCCCCAAAGGAATTACAGTAAAAAGAAAAAAAGTAGGTAAACCAGGATATGGTAAATTGCTACATGTATGTCAAAGTGAGAAAAATGAGTCACCTCTCCTAGGAAGGAAACACGAAGTGAAAGGCTTCACAAATGTGTGTGAATGAGGAATTTTTACAAATCTCTCCTTTTAAAAAAAATGTAATGGTTTGAAGGGAAAAGAATCAAAACAGGTGAGGGTGAGGGAGGGAGGAAGGAGAAAAGATAAAGAGAAAATAAAATAAAATTATGCTTCACAAGAACAATCCACCCCAATGAAGAAGAAACAATATGAGAATAAAATGTCAGAGAGAGAAATTAATCTAAGGAAAAAGACAGGAGACTCATCAACAGAAATGCCACCAGCAGCTTGTGAAGTCAGAGATCCCAGAGATTATGCAATGATCCCATAATATGCCCATGTTTGCTAGGCACATCACCTTTGTTTGCTGGCTTGCTATTTTCTTGTTTCACTGGTAGCTTGGATGATATGGGAGTGACTCGTTTTTAGTCATTTATTCCATGGAAATGAAACTTGGAGAGAAGAAATAGTGGGTAAGTCAATCCTTCAGCAATATACTTATCCTGGAGGTGATATTATGTTTCCTATTTTGACCTCCCCCATATATTATTTGTACTGACTGGTCGTTGTCACTTCTCCAATAACTAGAAAGTTTTGACATAACAAAATGGCGGGTAGGGTGACCCGGGCTACTGTCACCTTCACTTTGTACAAGAGAAGCCAGTTCATAATTAAATAGTTGAGCAAAACCCTCCCAGTGTGATAAAGACAGGAGTAGCCAGCTTACCTCAGAGATGGTTAAGAATAAAAGAGGCTAAATAGTTCGGTTGTAGTGATTTTATAAATAGCATACTTAGCTGTTACTTTCAGAGAGAATATAACTCATACTACAATTCCAGGCTTGGAAAATGCTGTCTTTAAGGTTAAACGTAAAGAATCAGAGTGGTGGAAACATGCCTTACCCTTGGGCTTTGTCCCTATGATTCATTTGGTGTTACCAGTACATAAAATTTCAAGCACTGATTCTCAATATTAACTTTCTCTTGAAGGTTAAAACGTTTGCTTTCAAATGAACAAAAGTATTTTTTTAATGAAAAAGATCCTTTTTGTATTGCTGAAGGTCTGGATAAGTGGAAGTAACTTACTTTCCTTCCCACGATTTCAGTGGCTTATGTGAAAGAATCATGCAAGTCAATTACATTGGGTTATATGAAAGAATTTCAAGGAGAAGTCTGCTATTCTGTAGAAACTAAAGATGTATCAAGCTCTCACCTGTTTCCAATTCTGAGTCAGTTCTGAGTCAGCCTTGAGCAAGAATGAGAAACTCAATTTACAGGGACCTTAACTTTTCAATAAATAAAACCTTGGAGATTTTCTATGCTCACTGAGCAATTAGGATTTTTTTCTATCCATATTTTACTAAGACATACTTTGGTGAGTAGGAAATTTTGAAAGGATTTGCAGCTTTAGTGGAGCAGAAATTCCCATAAGATTTAAAATGCATAGGTGAACACACGGACTGTGAGTGAGAAATTTCAAACCACAAATAATCAGTCAACAAGTTATTGAGCACGTACTAGGCATGGGCCTTGTACAGGCTACTACAGAAGAAAAGCAAGAAGGATATGAATATTTATGAAGCGTCCACTATGTGGCCTGTATGGGCTACATGTTTTTCATGCTCATATTGAGTCCTCTCCACAATCTGATTAGGTGTTGTCATTTTACAGATGGAAAAACCGAGGCCCAAGGAAACAACTTGTGCCTGGTAATAGAGGTAATATTTTATAGAGTTGTGTGAAATTCTTTCTAACTCTTTTACATTATATTTAACACCCTGGACAAGAAAAGCAGAGTCCTACCACTTGTTATTAAGAAGAACACAGGGCAGCTGGTATTGCATCCTCCTGAACGTTATATTTAAAAGAGGTCTAAACCATCTAGGCTAGCAGTCTCATTTACATATCTATGCATATTTAGTCTTTAAATTAACAAATTAAACATTATATATAATACTTATATTTTATATAAATAAAAACATATTTATATTGTATTTATATTTATATAGTGAAACATTATACCTAGTAGTATCTAAGAATGCTACAAGTGCTGAGAAAACAGGATACATAATAGTCCCCACCCTATTTGAAATATGGAGAAACAGGTGCCAAGCATTAAAGGACTCGCCAAATTCACACATATGGCAGTGGAAGAGTGACAGCTAGAGTGCAACGCTGCTGACCCCCTTGAAGCTGTTTTTCAGCCACACCCAAATTTTTACCCTGGGTAAGCTAAATAAAAATTGAACCAATTATCCAATGAATTTCATGCAAGCTGGGTGCATTCTTATGCTTCTATCTCTCTTTGCTCCTCTGTGTACCATCTCTTCCCCTCCCTCAAAAAAAAGATAAAAAAAAATAAAAACCTCACAGCTATAGTTTAAGAGTTTAATGGAGTATCAGCCAACCCTTGTAACTGCTTTAAATGTTGACTTCTCTACGTCTTTGTGGTTTGATGTTTATAAAGATTGCTCCTCAGTGATAGAGAGTGATGAGTGTCTCCTTGCTTTCCTGGTATTTACATCTGTTCCTCCCTGTGCAGTCTCAGATTATTCAGAACATCTAATTCAATACTAATAAGATCTTATTTTCTAAAATACACTTTATCTAATCTATGATCTTATTGGAGGATAAAATGATTTAAGGAGGCAAGTAGGTCATCTATTCCCTATGTTCAGATGATGTACCTGAGGCAGAAAAATGTTAAGAGATTAATCCAAGGGTACCCAGAAATAAGTAAGAATTAGAAAAATGACTCTAACTCTGAATTGTTTTCCCATCAAATTTAATGAGCAAAGTGGAGAAAGTATCCAAATATCAAAGGAAAGCTACATATTCTTCTCCAGTCCCTAGGAGATGTCTTGGAATTACCTTGGCAAAATATCATGTGAAACATTGTCAAGTGTGAAATTGGTATGAAATAGTATGTGAGTAACTGGGAAGGGTTTATGCCTGACTACTATTCCAGACATGATCCTGCCCTCTAGGAGTGAACTGTCTCATGGGGGAAAATATAATGTATACTACACAATGATAAGTTTATATTAGGCCTCTGAATAAGAGCTGCAGAAGCTCAGGGTAAGGGGTTGGCTAAAGCTTCATGTGAAAAGAAGGAATCCCAGCAGAGATGACATTTGAATTTTGCATTAAAGGAAGAGTGGGATTTCTTGAGGTTGAGAAGGGAAAGTATAGGGAGAACTGAGGTCGGAGAGGAAGATAATTTGTTGGGAGCAGAGCATGCCAAAGCAAAAAGAAATGTGGGGTTATAACTTTTTATAATTTTATGCTTGATAGCAGTGTCTTTGGGGGCAGATGGAAAAATCTCTCTTTCAACTTAAAAAATCTTAAAAAAGTCTCTTTAACTTTTGCTTAAAAATATCTTAGGAGACAACGTGAAAAACAAAACAAATAAACTGAAAACATAAAAAGTATTACGGAACTTGGAATTTAGTAGGATGCATGCACTGTGAATTTTTTGTAAAGGGAACACTCATCCATAAAAGAAGCAATCATACTCTGCCCCACATCCTTGGCAATCTGTCTCTTTTGTATACATTTGGAATTTTATGTAGCAGGGGTTATAAAATGAAAGCAATAACAATATTTTCTGAGGTAAAGAGAAAGCATAAACCAACTCTTTCAACCACAGTGAATTGGTATAAAAAGGGAGAAAATCGAGGCTTTATTTGATGAATTAAATCAAGGCAAACAACCAAGTGCATCATTCATGTTGCTGAGACTGTGTTTTACCTCATTAGCAGCACTCTGGATCTGACAACACCGTACAATTGTCACATAAGAATCAAGTGTTATTTGCATACTCTGAATTGCAAAGGCAAGAGGAAAAATAAACAAGGGAAAAAAATGAAATCATTTAAAGACCAGAGGGCCCTCTGCCCTCACCTTTAATTGTCACTGCCCTAATTACACTGCAGATCGTCACTCATTGCAATGCTGTCAGCAACAATTAGCCAGGTGGAATAAGTCTGATGGAGAAAGACAAATACCATATGATCTCACTTAAATCTGGAATTTAAAGAACAGAATAAATGAGCAAACTAATCAGAAACGGTCTCAGAGATATAGAGAAAAAACTGAGGGTTGCTAGATGGGAAGGGGTGGGGATTAGAAAGCACAAACTGGTAACCACAAGATTGCCAAGGGGATACGAAAGACAGTTTGGGGAATATAATCAATAAAGATTTTGTAAGGTATCCAATGGGCACTTATCTTATTAGGGAGACAACTTCATGGATGGTGTAGAGGCCTGACTACTGCACTGTACACCTGAAGCTGAAGCTGAATAATAATGAATGTCAACTATAATTTTATATATATATA
>NW_017731539.1:2200704-2219807 GCF_001890085.2 Hipposideros armiger
TAGATGGTGTATTACAGAATTGTACACCTGAAACTAAAAAAAAGAAAAGAAAAGAAAAGAAAATTAGCCAAGAGGTTCAAAGAAGGCTCAGTAGCAGAGTAAATTGATATCTATGTACTTGCTAAAATAATGATTCAAAGTGTAAATCAGATGAAGGTGTTGGCTGATAATATTTCCAAGATTCAATGCACTTCATAGATTTTACACTGATGAAAAAAGAGTTAGTATAGCTCTATGTCTTCAGCAGAGAAAGAGCCTGACGGTTACACTTTTACTCTGGTGTCCCAGTGGTCAATGGTGTATCACATTCACCTGGCCCCCATTGCATCCTCACCTTGATCTTTTGAGGCAGATATTAGTGTCTGCATTTTATAGATGGGAAAACTGAGGCCCATGAGGAAAAAGTAACATGCCTAGAGACACAGATATTAAATGATGAACCTGCGGTGCCTACACATATATGTCTACATTTAATGCTTATACTATTTTCATTTTCCCACCCTGAGAGTTTTTATATTATTTCTTGAGAGCTGGGACAATGAACCTGAGTTCTAACTTCAGCTGAATCTTCATAGGCATATTTTAGATATCAAATTCATGTACACCAAAATATTGACAAATATTAATTTTCTACACAAATAATCCTTACGAGGTGGGGGAGGGGTAGCATGGGAAGTTCTGACCAAACATTTCAACATGTAGGTACCAAAGACCAATGTACGTTCTGGTCTATTCAGAAGCCCCTAATGGCCTAGGCCGCCTAGAGAGGAAATGACAACCTTCTCAACTTGAGAAAATAAAAAACCCAGTAATGATAAGATATTATTAAAACTGGGGTGATGCTAATGAAGATGTAAACAAGTTTCTGAGTATATCAAGTGAACTTTTGAAATCTATTAGATGCTGATATAGGGAGAAAGTCTCTCTCTCTCTCTCCCTCTCTCTCTGTCTACACACACACACACACACACACACACACACACACACACACGCAAGGTCAGACAATTAAGTTCCAAAACTTTCCACCTTGCATTTACATGGTGGAAAGTTGTCAAACTTAATTGTCTGACCTTTTGTATATTTCATATATATGTATATACAGAGGGTGCCAAAAAAATGTATACACATTTTAAGAAGGGAAAAAATTATATTAAAATTATGCTGATGGTAACCACTTTGAGCACCTCTTATAATTGCAGAAGTCAAACATGACTTGTAATCACCTTTTGTTATCAGTATATATTGAGTATTATAATTTTAACGCACATTTTTCCTTTCTTAAAATGTGTATACATTTTTTGGCACCCTCTGTATATAGTATGTGTGTCGTGTATATATATACATGTATACACATACACACACACACATGTGTACATGCAGTTGAGTCCCTGAACAAAAGGGGTTTGAACTGTGTGGGTCCACTTATATGTGGATTTTTTTCCAACAAATACAGAAAATCTATTTTGTCTTCTTTATGATTTTAATAACATTTTCTTTTCTCTAGGTTACTTTACTGTAAGACTATCGTATATAATACAAAATGTGTTAATCGACTTTATGTTATCGGTAAGGCTTTTCATCAATAGTAGACTAGTTAAGTTTTAATGAAGTCAAAAGTTATATGAAGATTTTCAACTATGTGTGGGGGGGGTCAGTGCCCCTAAACCCTCCTGTATTCAAGGGTCAACTCTATGTATGTGTGGGTGGGAGAGAGAAGGGGGGAGGGAGGGGGAGAGAGAGAGAGAGAGAGAGAGAGAGAGAGAGAGAGAGAGAGAGAGAGAGAGAGAGAAACTGCAGGTTACAAATGGAAACTACCTCCCCTGTCCATTTATTTAGTAAGAATAGAGGGTGTGTGTGTGTGTGTGTGTGTGTGTGTGTGTGTGTGTGTGTGTGCGTGTGTGTTCACACACATGTGCATGTCCAGACCTGTGAAAGGTCCTGAGCTATTACCAAGAACTAGACACAACTCCCACCCTGAGCAGGGGGTAAAAAGGATGTATAACCAGAGAATTGTATTGCAACAGGCTAAATACAAACATAGAAAGGTACACAAGATAATTTGAAAGTAATGCACACTGTGGTCAGGAAGTTTGAGTGACCTAACATAGGCTGCTCAGTGCCTCATTTGTAGCATTGGAACCAGAAGCCTCCTGACTTCCTAGATCAGGGGTCAGCCAACTTTTGAGATGGAAGAGCCAATCCTGTCCCTCACTACAATTTAAAAATTATCCGAGAGCCATGAATATATTTTTACATAATCACCATTATGTGAATAATATCCTTTAAAATTTTTATAAATTAAACTTTGATAGTTTTATTTTCATTTTCAATTTTACTTCAGAGCCACATGTACGTACCTAAAGAGCCGCATGTGGCTCAGGAGCCATAGTTTGCCAATCCCTGTACTAGATTGTAGATTTTTTTTCCCACTAGGCCTGTTGCTTCTCATAAACCAGCCTAAAATCTGCCTTCTCCTAACTGGACTTCACGCTGTGGATGGTGACTGTTTTTGAGCGTAGGTGTCTTTGCAATGTGATGTAGTTGTGACTGTAAATACACTGATGGATGGCAGTCCTCTGCATTGCGTACAAACATGCAGGAAATGCTTTTATTATTGAATTTGGCTGTTTTTTTGCAAAGCCCATCGATATCAACTCAGTCACTCAGGCTTTGCTCATAAATGTCAGCTCACTGATGACCATCACCAAATGGTGCCATCTGCTCTTCCAGTTCATCAGCAGGCACCAGATAAGTGTCATTACTGGCAACTGTGCCAGCTCATCCCTTCTGCCCTTTCTGCCTGCCATAACCCTGCTCCAGGTAGCAGCACCACAGCACCAGCATCGGAATATGACCTGTTCTAGTCTTCACCCCACTCACAGGTAATTCAGCATCCTGCCACCGTCAAGTGCCGTGGAGGGATAGCAGTATGTGCCAGGTTCTCCCTGGAGTATGTGTGAAGGATAGACTACGTTGGCACATGCTTGGGTATGCTGGAGTACACTCAGCAAGGTGGCCCCTGTCTCTCTGGGGATGTTGTATTGAGTGGGGAATCAGAGGCCACACACAGTTTGGAATTCCAGGGAAAAATACCTGAATTGAACTCAAAAGAGGTGGTATAGAAAATGTGTAGTCTCACAGTGGAACACCAGACAAGGTTTTTCACTAGTTAGACATCTGTATGCTGTGGTGAGTGGGGAAGGTTTTTGTTCAGTAAACTGCTGGCATGGAGAAGACGTTTGTGTAGTTATTCATTGAATAGATAAGAAATCTTAGACAGTTTAATCCCTCCATAGTTCCTCTAAATTATGCTTGAAAATGAGGAGCAACCATGTCAGTGCATGTGTGTGCAAAAATCCATGCACACTTATAAGGAAGAATAATTCTTTTCTTTTCCATTTGTTTCATGGATATTCTTTTTTTTTTTTAATTAAGGTTCATTGGGTCGACAATGGTTAGTAAAGTTACATAGGTTTTCAAGTGTACAATTCTGTAATACATCATCTATATATCACATTGTGTGCTCATCACCCAGAGTCAGTTCTCCTTCCATCACCATATAGTTGATCCTGTTTAGCCTCATCTACCACCCCCTCTCCCTTTACCCTCTGGTAACCACTAAACTATTGTCTGTGCCTGAGTTTTTGGTTTTTTATTTGTTTCGTCTAAACTGTCTTTCAATTTATTCCTCCAATGAAGAGCAAATAAGAGCTCACATTTTAAAATTAAATTTATTGGGGTGACAGTGGGTTAATAGAATTCTATGGATTTCAAGTGCACAATTCTATACTACATCATCTCTACATTGCATTGTGTGTTGAGTCTTACATATGCCTAACCCTGTTCTAAGTGCATTGTGTACATTATTTCATTGAATCATCCCAAAATGCTATAGCATAGGCGTGGCAGTTATCCCTCACTCACAGATGAAAAAAGTGAGGCTTGAAGAGGGTGAGTAATTTGCTCAGGAGACCAGCACCTGTTGTGTCTCTGCGAGTCTTAGTTGCCACCAGATGCCAGGCACTTAGCCAGTGTCCACTCTGCCGGTCACCATCCCATGTTCCTGATCTACCCTTGATCTACGGGATGTGGTCTCAGTGGAGAAATGATCAAAGAACAATCTGAACTGGAGGGCTGAGCATCCTAGGAAACCCAGATTTATGTTTTGTCATCTATAAAATAGGAATAAAAACAATAACTACTGCAATGACTCACACTCATAGACTACACCAAAACCTGGCACGTAGAGAGTGCTGAATAATGCTTGTAACATAAATGGATAACTTTGGGTTTAATTATTTGTCTTTAACAGCATTTGACCTTGCACAAGTCACTTAAGCTCTTTGACTCTCCATTTTCCTCATACTAGAAATGGCACTGATTAAAATTACCTCAGAGAGCTGCTGGGTAATGACATTAAAAAATATATAAAAAATGGAATTAGGTATAGTGCTCAAGATATTACATCCTTGTTAAATCTATTGCCTGCTATCTGCCTGCCTTCCTCGTTTTTTCACTATCTCACTCCCTTCCTTCCTTCCTCCCTTCCTCCCTTCCTTCCTTTTTTCCTTCCTCCCTCACTCCCTCCCTCCCTTCCTTCTTTCCTTTCTTCCTTCCCTCCTTCCTTCTCTTCCACACCTACACCTAAGGCAGTTTATCTCAGTAGGGTGGGGAGGGTGATAACAGATCTCTCAGATGGGTTCTAGGAAAATACAGTTTGGATTAAATATTGTAAATGTGTCATTATATATCCACCTGCTTTATGCCTACTCTTGCTCTTTATATCCTTGTATTGATTAGTTTCAGCTTTAGTCTCTCGAGTGGTAATTTCAATGACAATAATAATGGTGGCTTGCTAGTTATCCTAGTAAACAATCCTTTTATTCATTCTAATAGACCCATCACACACACACACACACACACACACACACACACACACACACACAGCACTGCCTGCTAGAGAAAGAATTGGGGAAAAATTGACTGGCTGCTACAATACCTGCAAAGGGCCTGTTTAGAGGGGCTACTGTTTATAGCAGAGCGTATCCGTGCTTCAATCTGGATGGAAGTCAATTTCTCTAATATAATACATGTGTTGTTTTAACAAATTTTGAATAATAAGATGTTTCCTTTGTTCTCCACAGTAGCAACGTTGCTACATTTAAATGAACAGAGTCATATTTAATGGTTCCAGGAAAAGCTAATGATAAGCTATATGCATACAGATTTGTTTAAATTAGTCAGCCTCCTAACCTAAAATCACAAGGGGCACATCTGTTATTTAAAATTGTAACGATTGTAGCTAATTGGTCCCCTCTGTCATCTTTTAACCTCCTCCATCCCATCACTTTCTGCCTTCCACAACACCATCAGGCCAATTGTCCTGAGATTCCATTTTGCTTCTTACTTCTCCTGCTCAAATGTCTTCAGTGGCTTGCCCATTGCCATTAGGCTGACATCCAAAGCTCACGGGACTCCTGATGTCTGAGACATGTGGGACCAACTGTCAGCTAGTCATCCAGGAGCCATCCCCAAGGCTAGTCAGAAGGAAACGTTGTTGCATTGGATGGCACAGAAGAGTCATGCCAGAGAGAGAAAAAATTGGGGAACCAGGGAACAGAGATAAATGTCAGGAGCCCAGAGAGGTCAGTGAGGGTTTGAAACGGAGAGTCAAGAGCACCTTGGCTTTGGAGTCAGATGAAGTAGGAGTGGGGAGATTCAGAACTAAGGTTACAAAGGCTGAGATGCTGCAGGAAAGCTATTTGAAGTGGGCCCTGGCACAATACGATTTGTTGGACTGTATCGCTCGTCTCTCTCTTGGTCTCTCTCTATGCCTGTGTGTCTTCCCTTCCCTCAGTGTGGTCTATGCTCTGATCTAAAAAGACCCGTAACTACTCCACTATCTGTCTTCTAGACTTTTAGTCCCTCAAATTCTTGAGACTTTTTCCCTATAATATTCACATAATTATTCCACCATAAAGCTCTCTCCTCCTTTCTCTCAATTTGTCAAGCTTTACCTGTCCTTCCAGATTCTGTACAAGTATTTCCTGCTCCTTAATATCTCTTCAGTCTAACATTTTTCCCTTTACGCTTAAAATTCTTTCTGACCATTATTCATTTTATAACTGCTCACAATTACGTAGTGTCTTCTAGCATCTGGTTTGTGGTTTTAAAATGTTATTTAAATCTTGCTAGATTTTATATTTTTATCTCCCCATCTTGATTGCAAAGTCCAGCAGGATAGGAAATAGATTTTATATTGTCTTTTCTCTCCTGTGGAACTCACAATAATAAATTCTCAAAAATATTTATAAATTTCATTTTCCTCCTTCATTTTTGAGAAAAGGCAGAGTAATATAGTCACCATCTACATAGTGAAATAAAACTGTCATATTCTAAATATTACTAATCTTCTAAAATGTTATGATACAAAGAGCCATGTATATATGGAAAGAAATTAGTACCAATAGAAACATGATAGGTATGTGAGCATAGAGTAAGTCATGGCTTGGGAGGAAACAGACTCAGGCCAACATGGATGGTCTTTGGTGACAATGAATTTGGAGATGTATACCCTCTGTTTAGGATGCTCATGAACACAAAGAGGCCAAAATAAGACTGTGGAGGAAAACTTGTCAGATAGGCAAGAACAAGTAAGATACAAATGCTTCTTTACAAGAAGTGATCACATGCCAGGCAGCTAGTATGGATTCAGAAGCCATACAAATTACTTGAAAGCCAGAGGGCAGGGACAGCTGGCACTCAAAAACATATGAGACTCTGAAAATAACTCAAGTTGTAATTTCAAAACCATTCTGGACACCAGGAGGAGGGTAGAGGGAAGAAAAGTCGTTTATAAAATGTTCTGGGAAAACCTTGGTAAACAAGCCTGTAGAACTGTGTTTTTTAGTTCAACATGCTTATTAATATCTTAAAGAAAAATTATTCCTTGGTTAACACTGAGAAAAATTGAGTTAGTTTGTGATTGTTAACCGAATTTTGAAGCAACCACACATTCCCACATATTTTTTTCTGTGAGGTTGAAAACCAGCATGGGTCATGATTTAACTTTTACAATCTCTCTTCATTAGAGCCAGATTATAATTAAGGCATCACACCTTTCCCTTGACTTCAGGAAGCTCTAAAATCAAGAAGACAAGATCCATTCCATAGGTAAAATTCTTGCTGCGATTAAAAAACAGAGACACAGAGGAAGAACTGAGGGTTGTTAGATGGGAGGGGGTGGGGATGAAGGAGAAGGGGAAGGGATGAGACAATACAAATTGGTAATTACAATATGGCCTCAGGGATAGAAAAAGACAGTCTGAGGAATATAATCAATAATGTTGTAAATATTTCTTAGGGGGCCAGATCGACTCATGTCCTGTTGGGAAGACCACTGCATAGTCAGTGTAGAGGCCTGACCACCGCACTGTATTTCTGAAGCTGATGTTGAATAATATTGTATAATTATATATACATATAGTCACGGGACATGGAGTAAACAGTGGGAATGGAATCAATGGAATTGTAATAGATAAGCATGATATCGGGGGTGGGAGGGCAGTACATGGGGGGAGGAGGGTTGTTACTTTGTGAGGGTGAAAAGGATAACTATTGCATTGTTCTGTATACCTGAAACTAACAATAAAAAATTAAAACAAACAAACAAACAAAAACTCTTACCGTGCTATTGTTAAGAGCTTTTTCTTCCTATTTTTTTCTCTTTTGCTTTACTACTCACTCCTTTGTGCTTGCTTGGTTATAACAAAAGTACTTAAGCTAATATTGGCTCTTGCCATTTATTTAGACCTGATCCACAAAAACCTGCAATATTTTTCTGACCTTAAAAAAAACTGAAAACTGTATCTTCCACCTACATCATAACAGAAAAGTAACTGGGAGACATTTTTAAGTAAAATACTCTGCTGTGACAAGAACACAAGCTATCTGCCTCTCTAAGCTTATTTGCATTTTCCTTGAGTGTGATTCTGAGACAGCCAAGCATGTTCAAAGATGGATAGACATGCACTGAAATTCACTTCTGTCACTTGTAAGGCAAGTGGCTTTGCTGTCTTACCCTCTTCTTCCTGATCTCTTAATGTTTGAGGACCCAGGGCTCATTCCTTGGACCTCAAGTTAGTTTTAATTTCCTAAGTTATGACATCCAGGCCCATGGCTGGATTTATATACCTTTGTATCTTAATGAAATCAAATTAAATTAATATCTAGACTAAAACCGTAATAAGACAACTAAAATGGCCAAAGCTAAAGAGACTAATAAATACCAAGTGTGGAGTAGGTGCCATCGGAGTATAGATTAGTACAACCACCACGGAATATGATTTGGCACTATATATTAAATTGAAGAAATGCTTAAGTTGACAACATGATCTAACAATTCTACCCCTATCTACATATTCCCAACAGTAATTCACATACAGGTATGTGTAGACCAAGAGGCATGGATAAAGTATTCATAGCACCATTATTCCAAATGGCCCTGTATTAAAAGTGTAAATATTCATCCATATAAGATTGAATGAATCAACTGTGTTAGAATATTCCATATACATTACTATATATGTTTATATATAGTCTATACATGGAAGAAATAACCATAAACTCAACCATCTTAGTCACCTATTGAGGTAGATGGGAGGCAGTGACTGGGAGGGTATGGAGATTCTAGAGTTTAGGATATTTTCTCATTATAGTATGGGTGGTGGTAGCATGAGTGTTTACTTTGTAATAAACTATAGAATTGTAAGCTTTTCTGTTGTGCATCTTCTTAAAGTATGATGAATTTCATAAAAGAAAACATTTATGAAAGTTGAAAACATTAAAGCTCCAGTCCAGACTTCCTTCCTAAACTCCTGTCATGTATTCAGCGCTCTACTTAACATCTTCACTTAAACAGCTAATAACAATCTCAAACTAAAACTGTCCAAAACTAAACTACTGATTTTCTTCCCAAACTTGTTCTCTCTCCAGCCTTCCTCAGGTCAGTTGGTGGCAAGTCCATCCTTCTAGTTGCTTAGGCCCCAAAACCTTGGCCTAATTGCCTTCTTCTCCTCTCATACATCCACATTCAATTCAGAAGCAAATCATTTTAGCTTCATCTTTTATACATATCTAGAGGTCTCCAATGTTCAAATCTTTACTGTTACCACCCTGATTCCAGTTACCATTTTCTTTTGCTTGTTTCTACCCTAACAGGTCTCCATGCTTGTACCATGGTACCCTAAAATTTATTCTCCACATACCAGCCAGAGTGGTCCTTTTCAACTAAAATTCAGATTTGTGTCATCCCTGTACTTAAAACCCTACCACAATACTATTCTGCCATAAGAAAAGATGAAATAGTGCCATTTGTGACAACGTGGGTGGATCTTGAGATTATTATGCTAAGCAAAATAAGTCAGACAGAAAAAGTAAAAAAAACATATGATTTCACTGATTATGGTATATAAAACTGAAAACAACAAAGGAACAAGACAAACAAATGAAGAAACAAAACTCATAGACAGATAATAGTTTAGTGGTTACCAGAGGATAGGAAGGGAGGGATGGTAGATGAGGGTAAAAGGGATCAAATATATGGTGATGGAAGGAGAACTGACTCTGGGTGGTGAACACACATTGTGATATATAGATGGTGTATTACAGAATTGTACACCTGAAACCTATGTAACTTTACTACCAACTGTGACCCCAATAAACATTAAAAAAAAAAACAAACTCTCCCACAGGTCCGATTTCACTCATAGTACTCTTACTGGCTGATGCCACTTCTCTTATCCTACTATCATCTCTCTTGCTCTCTCTGCTACAGAAACACCAGCTTCCTTGCTATTCTTAAAATATGCCATACATGCACATTCTTCTCTTAGGAACTTTGCTCTAGCTTTTCCCTCCTCCTGGAATACTTTTCCCTATATGACTGCTCGGCTTACTCTAGCCCTTTCAAGCACTGCACTATTGCCATTGCCTCAATGGGCCTATCCTAACCAGTCACTTTTATTGAAACCCTCAACTCCGTAGAGTATCTCTGTACCCTTTCCTTTGGTCCACTTTTTTCCTTTACATAGCACCTATTATCTTCTAATTTAATAATTTATTATGTTACTGGTTATTGTTGGTTTTCCAGCAATAGAAATGTCTGTTTGGTCCTTCCAAGTTTCTAGTGCATACATGAAATAAGCAGTTACCTGAACTAATGATGTCCCAGTTTCTTCATCTTTAAGGTATAAATAATAATACCACCTTTGTCAAGAGCTGTTAAATTTCAGGGTAATAGCAATGGAGATTAGATTCTGGATATATTTTGAAAAAAAAATGTCAAAAGCATTTAATGATTGATAAAAGAGGGTTGTTGACCCAAGCAATGAGAAGGATGGTTTTTCTATCAACTGAAATGTTATTATATGTAAAGTTCTTGGCACTAAAAAATGCACAAGCTTATTCTTTTAATCTTATGTAACAGAAGAGAGTGTGTGTAACTCTTGATATTGTAGAGAGATAAAACATAGACAAGCTTTATAATCACTAGATGGCTATGCTCCAGTTGTAGTCAAGTCCTTTTCAAAAAGAGCTTTTCAAACAGTCTGATATGGAGATTAAATATAATAATCTAAATAAGTAACTATCATACTTATAGCAGGTATTTGATAAATATTTGCAATTCTTCTTCTTCTTGATACTTGAGATGAATAAGAAAGGGAAACCTTAACAGGTATAAGAACTCAAATTTACATTTGTACATTCTAATAGAAAAAGAGTAAATGAAAGCTTATTAGATCATAGTAATCTTAGAAATCTCTCTCTATTTAGGATGTTTTGAACCAAGCCACTAATTTATTTAATATGCAGCTAAAATGTATTGAGCTCTTGCTTTCCAGCCATTGTTCTGGGTACTAGAAACATGGCATTGCATAGCATACCTTTAAAGAAAGCTGGCATAATGGTAAAAGAGACAGTGACTTGGGAAATGACAATCAATGACGCTTTAAAGCTGATTTCATTGGTGTTTACCTTCCTGCTTATCTTTCTCACATAAACTTGCCTTATGTGATTTACCTAGAACCAAAATAGAAAACTGGAAAACTGCAACCCCTCCTTTCCCGATATGATCTTCTCCTGTCGCTGTCATGTGTCAATCGCCTGGAGGTGACAGCCCAGATGTCATCTTCCTGTTTCTCTATTTCATCTTAAATACTCACATGACTGTTCACTCACCCAAGACTGGATTTGTTCTACAGAGTGTGCTTAAGAGCACAGTTTTAAGATCCCACTACCAGTATTCAAATCCTGATTCATTTGCTTAGAAGTTGGGTGATCCTGAGCACATTCCTCAGCAGGTCTGAACCTCAATTTCCTTCTCTGTCAAAGGGGGATGATAGTAGAATGGTCTTGCAGTGAATTAATGGTTTTCCAATAAATTAATGAGAACAAAGTGCTTAGTACAGTACCTGGCACTTCTATATAAATGCTAGCTACTGTTGATTATATCATCATCATTATTATTATTATTATTATTATTATTATTATTATTATTAATTATTTTCTTCAAACACTATTCAGTACTATGCAGGCTGAGGACTACAGTGTCTACATTTTGTCCAATACTGACATGACTTTCCTTTTCCTTTATTCCCAAAAAAGCATTTCTCCTATATTTCCCTACCTGTAACAACTGCTACTTTGAATTTAGGATTAAAAAGCATTCATGCAATCCTGAGAAAATGGGTTAGTGTAATGATGGGGTCATTTTTTCTAACTTGTTTCTAGGGAAGAAGATAGCTTCTGATTCCCAAGCCTCCAGTCCTTCCCAGAAAGGAAGAGACATGTGTCTGCACTTTTTGAAAACTCTCTGTTTGACAGTCAAGTGTCACTATGGAATCATTCTGAGCACTCAAAGAAAGACTTTCTAATACTTTTTCCAGCACTGCAAGCTTCTGTCTAGTTTTTTTTTTTTTAAGTGAAAAACCTCATGTATAATGAGATTTTAGAATTAAGTAGATTCAAAGGAGACTTAGGGAAAATAGGTTAGCTTTAGCAGTTTGCTCAATCTGAGCTTACCTTGGAAGGTCGCACCTTTCATATCACTCTGGGTGGCTCCCCATCACTCCTGCCATGTGCGATTATTTTTCATTTTCAAATTTTATAGCTGGCACTTGAGCTACACCAGCTAATTCCTATCTAACTAATAAGGTCCTCTGTTTCCGCCTTTATTGATTAATCATCTGTTGGAGTTTTTAATATCCATTTGTGTTTAATCTGCTGATATTAAAAATGCCTCATTTCTGAAAGTGATGAATGGTCTTCCAAAAGATAGGACTTCGGTTTTGATTTATATAATATTGAGTTCACTGGAGTCTGGCTGGAACCCTGCCATTGGAGATCATTGTCATAAAGGGCCCTTACAAGGGACACTTTTCAGGTCTTTAAGAATTTCCTTACTGCCTGGTGGATTAACTGTTTTGGGTTTTTTTGTTTTTTTTTTTCATTCAGACTTCTATGTAAGTCTTTCAGCACCAGCTTCCAAAAAGACTCCCCTAATTAGAACTACTGTTTTTTTGCACAACTCTTTTGTTCTAGCCAGTGGCACCTATTGTCTCCCCAACAAACTTAATGCATCCCTACCCAACTTTCACATAAGTGGTCCTACTCAAAGACCTTCCAGTTCCAATGACCTTCTGGAATTTTCTCTGCCGATTTAAATTCCATTTATTCTTTAAGAGCCAATAGATGAATGTTCACACCCACAGTAATTTATTGTTCCTCAATAGTTCTAGCTTTTTCTATCTATACTATTCATTTTGATTTGTATGTTTAATTTTCTTTGTGTGTGCCCTATCTCTTCACTATAAGATAAACTCCTTTAACTTAAAGTCTAGTTTTATATAGTCTATGTCACTAGTTCTCAAAGTCCGGTTCTGGTTCTTAGCTGCTGCAGCATCTGGGTTCTTGTGAGACATGCACATTCTTGGGGTGACTGGTTAGCTCAAGTTGTTAGAGAGCAGTGCTCATTATACCAAGGTGTTGGTTCAATCCCCACATGGGCCACTGAGATGCACCCTCCACAACTAGATTGAAACAGCTACTTGACTTGGAGCTGATGAGTCCTGGAAAAACACACTGTTCCCCAATTTAAAAAAAGAAAGAAAGAAACACACATTCTCAGGCCCCTTCCCAGATGTACAGAATCAGATGCTCTGAGGTTGGGACCCAGCAATTTGTATCTAAAAGCAACTGGTATTATTGATATAAGCTCAAGTGCAAGAACCAAACTGGTCCTCCAACTTGACTGAACATTAAACTCACCTGGGAAAGTTCTGAAAATTCTGATCCCTGGGTACCATCCCCAGAGATTTGGGCTGCACTTGGTCTAGGGTGCAGCCTGGGCAATGAGATGTTTTCAGAGTTCCCCACATGGCTATACTGTGCAGCAATATTTGGAAATCACTGCTCTCCACCATGATGCTTTCTTTCTTTCCCAGAAAAGTCAAGGATAAGCATATACTGATCAGTTGCATATTTGTTAGTTAAAATGAGTTTCTTCTAACAAGAGCTAAAAACCGTTGGATAGGAACAAAGACCCATCTCTTCCTGAGCATGAAACTGGTTTTGGAATTCTTTCTTCATTTCTCCCCATCCCTCCATTACCTTCCTTTCTCAGTACATTAGATGCCATCTTTAGCATCACTTTCCAGAGAACTCCAAATGCAAATATAATATACTTATTCAAGCAACTGTGACATGAAAACAAATATTTTAATTATATTAAATAATTTCCCTGGCATTTTTTTTAATTTAGTATAAATTTCTTGATACATATAAAAAATATGACCTGTAAGTCAAGAAGAAGAATAAAAAAAAAACCCCACCTTTGAGCCCCCCCCCATTCAACTTAATGGGTATTTTAGTTGTTTTATTAAATATTTTTAATCGCCAAACAAACATGATTTTCAAACCATTTTAGATATCATTATAGGCTAATAAAAGATATAAAGGCAAGAGTATCTCTCCATCAGTCATCAACACATCATATGTACATAACCTGTTCCCATACTAGCACGAATCTTTGGTATGGAAATATAAATATATATATTGTCACTTGAACAAGAATTTGACATGTTATAAAATAATATTCACAGTCCTCCTGTGATATTGTGAACATGTTGTTCTCTTCTAGAAACTGTGGATTCACTTTTGGATTTAGGAGCCCTGTCAACTTTCTAAAGGTGAAGGTACAGTGTTAATAACCTGACAAGGGAGAGCGGGGTCCCTGGCTCAGGTCTACGAATTACTAACATGAAGACCACGGACATTCCAATAAGCCAAATTGCACAGTTCCATTCAATTCATCTGGGTCTGTCTTGCTGGTGCTGATCTAGACTGTCTTCACTAGAAATTTTTCTTTCCTAGACCTCCTAACAGACCCTAAGTAAACGTTTGTTCACAAATCAGTGTTAATATTCACTCTTCTGTTTCTTTCCTTCCATCTTTTACTCCCTGTTCTGGTTGCTCTGTTATTTGAACATGTATTCTATAAGATACTTTTCCTGATTGTCGATACCTCTATAAAATGTAATTATTGTAAATGTAGATGTTATTGTGTATGAATGTTCATCTGAGCCCTAATAAGCCAGAACATTTCAACAGAGAATGGAGGGACCAAACATCTCTTAATTTTAAATTATTCACCTTTAATCTTAGAGTAAGTGAAAGTGGTAGATTAGATAATGCTTTAATTCCAGATAGATTTTTTTCAGAAATAATGTTAAATATCTCGTCCAATCAAATCATCATGGCAATTGAGTTAAATACTTAAAATCTGCATTTTTCAAGTACTACTTAATTTACCAAATCAGCCAGTGAATGAAGTTATTCTGCAGATAAATATGTAGATAGGTATTAGGGCTATAATCTCCCTTGTGCCATTTTGGGTTAGATAAAATGATTACATTGAAATTAAAATGAAGTTTACTTTTTTACGTATGAGCTGGTGATTTAAATAAATCTGCTACTAAGTAGTCACTTTTAAATTTATTTATGCATTTGTCTATTTTCAAACTGGTTTTACCATCTCAGTTTTTCTAATTGATGGGAAAACAGCTTGTTAATTCATGTCTGATATTTTGGCTTATTTTTGTGCCTCATTTACTGATGTTATCTCTCCATATGCCATTCCATAATAACCATATTAATTCATTAATTGTGAAAATTTTATACAAACAAGGCAGGCATGCTCTCAACAAAATTTCCCCAAATATGTTTCCATGTGAAACTCCATATCATCAAACACTTGTCCTAAATGTCTTCTTTAGTCCCTTTAATGACACTCAACTCAATTAAAATAATTAAAAATTCATAGGGCTACCAAGAACCAGCTAAAGAGCAAATATATTGCACAATATATGACCACTGATATACAGTAAGAAAGAACTGAAAGTGAAAGGTGAGTTAGAAGCTGATCTATATGCAGGTATTTCACATCTAGCTCCAAACAAAACTCTGTTAACACTCATGCTCTATAATCCCACTCCTTTGATATTCAATGCCATGAAAATGTATAATCACTCAATTTCCTCTTTCTTGATTTTCCACATCTTCCATCAGGGCCATACTAAGTCATATAGGAGCCTGAGACAAAGTGGAAAACCAATAATGATTTTGATAAAATTTTTGGCATTATTTTTGAATTTTGAAATATTGCATTAAAATTATCTTTCTTGATAACTGTTTTTTTCCCCTCCCCCAAATTTTGTTCTTGCTCTTTATTCCCATCCTGGCTTTCATTTTCTACTTTGCTCTACATATTTATTTTTCCCTATGAAATCCAAAAGTTGATAGTTCATCTTGCATAGTCTCTTAATATAATGTAACTATGAAGACTCTGTGATGAAAGTAAAATTTACTTTTCCAAGAGGCAGTGTCAGTACTGACATGACAACTAGGTCCCACAGCAATTTGCATGAGCTTTACCAGTTCCTACAGATGTCCCTGTTTCCCATATAACCCTTAACCAAAGGGCTGGAATTATCTCATGCAGAAACCAAGCTGCTTTTCCCTCTCCTCTCCTCTCCTTTTCTCCCCTCCTCTCCCCTTTCCTCTCATACCCTCTCCTCTTCTTTTTCACTGAGCTAACACAGAACTGATTTCTTTGGAAATTTCAGTCCTGAAGAAAGTATTGCCTTCTCCGTGTGACGGGCTCTATTATCTGCAGGATATTCATCCTTTATTCCTTTGTCATATATTTAAATGTGTCTGCTTCTGAGAAACACATTTCCCATTACTCCTCAGTTACTAGACATGGAGAGGGGTGATAAGTAGAAGAGAAGGGTATGTACAATAAATTGTTGATGGTAATGAACGTTTTAAAAAACATGTTTCCCTGAGATATAGCCAAAGTAAGGGTGATTTATTGCTATAGAAAATTATGGAAGGACATTTTCATCTGCTCAATGAAAACCAGTTGTTAAGCTTTACCGTTGTTAGTAAAGAATGAGTTACAGATCTGATGGACTCTGGGAGACAATCATTTTTCCTTGATTGACGGTTACACAATTTAATAAGAAATACCACAGTAACCTTTACTCCTTTGGGGCTCAGTTCTCTCATTTAAAAAATGAAAACATTGAACTAATTTAACTCAAAATGTTTTCCAGCTCTTAAAAGAATTCTCTCATCTACACCCAGGATTCCTTAAGAAGTTCCTCTGTTTTTGACTCAAGCTAATAAAATAAGTGTTAGTGGGGTTACACTGTAATTTCATTCCTTTTTTTAAGTTATGATAGTCATTGGGTAGAATTGTGTTAAAATAATGCTGCTTGTATATAAAAATACACCATGTGTTTGTCAAACATTAGCTAATGTTTGGTGGTGAAAACAGCATCATTTAAATTCCCTTTCAGTAGCATAAAGACTGAAATTTCCTCTGACCATTCCTGACTGGGCCAACACAAGGGCAAACAAAATAAGAGGCCTATCATAGTATCTAAGTTCCAGCAATGATTCCTTGCTTTAATAAATCTATATTGCTTACAATTTTATAATACTCTCTTGCCTCACTGTCATTTCTCTGGTATTTACTTGATCAAAAAAAACTGCTTGGGCAAAATAATGTTGCCTGCATGCTGAGATTTTGTCCATACAAGTCAATACGAAGCTTATATTTGAAACGATGATCCTCCCAGTTTGCAATCACATTGGTCTTTCATCTGAAGGAAGACTTACAATGTCTAAAATGCTTTTGGGATAACTACAGTTATTGTTGAGACTGTATTGAAGTCTCACAATATGTACACTCTGTATTCAGTAAGAGTTGATTCTACTATTTTCATGTAAAATCAACACACTTGATTTTAGTTAAGTAGCTTTCAGAGAATAAGGGCAGTTTTACACAAGTATCTCAAGGCATCTCGTTCAAACCTCATAACACCGTGAACTGGTGAGGCAGGTATGATCTCCCATTTTGAAGATGAAATAACAAATCTTGGGTTGTGGGTCTTAAAATTAATTTGACCCTGAAGCTTCTAACTCTAAGTGCCTCAATTTGGGCAATAAAAGGAGTTAGATTTCTAGGGAGCCCTTGCTACAAGAGCATGTTTCTTGGGATGGGGTAACTGCAAAGGCATCTTGAGGGCAAATGGTTTCTTTCTGTGTCCTGTATCAATTTTACAAAGGTGATGGATATCCTGATATCTTGGAAAGTAAGAAGAGTTCGAATATTGTGTCTATATGTAATGTCATACATAGACGAGTTCTGTGACCTGCCCTAACCATAGCTACCATTAAAGTTATCCACTAAGTAATACATATGGAGTGATGAATGATTCAGGATATCCATGGCTTGGAATTATTTCAATATTTGTAATTATTTCACTTTGATATATGTAGCTAGTGCTTAGCTAGATGTAGGTAAGATCCAAGGAGGAATGGACTCATCAGAGGCTCTTTAAAAATATTGCTAAAGAAGGAAAGAAAGGTTAAATAAAATAGATGATCTCTTTTCTCAATTATCACAGGCAGGGATGGGACCAGCAGCATTCAGAATCCTAAATAACACATAATCGAAAGGTCATTTTCGTCTTTGGAGCATATAATACAATTTCTTTTGTAGCACATCTTCCTGCTATGTAACTGAACAGTCAATTTTGTTTTAATTTCCGGACAATGTTCCCATTTAAGGTGAAGGGCTCAGGGGCACATGTGGCTCTCAGAGAATCAGGCTTGGAGTCCCAGTCACAGGAGAGGGTTCAAATGAAGGTAATCACGAACAACTGCTTACGGTCACATTTACCAGAAGCAAGGGGTTTCCATACAGCACCATGGGAAAGGCTGCATCATTCAGCACTGTGTTTCCTCAACAGTTTAATAGCCTCATATGTTACATCACCCACAGCAAATCCACAATATAAGTGCCAAGATAATCATACTTCTAGCTCAGGATGTTGGTGAGACTCTTTGGTCTTGGTGAGAGAAACACAAAACCAAACCATGCCTCTGTCTCAAGATTTGCATGTGTAATCTAACCTCCCAATGAATTAGCGTATAAACACTAATTCAATAATTATATGTCCTTTGTTTTGCATTACAGCAAAGAGGCCCGTGCCTTCAACAGAGTAAATGTTTGATTTATATATGTTAAAGGAAAATATGAATGAAGCAGTATCTCTTTATTTACTTTTAAGTGTAGGAGGAACTTTGATTTAAAAAAGAAAACTACCTAGAGAAGCACAGATAAACTTTTAGTTAACTGTATTTTCAGTGAACCTTCACTATATATTTTTCCCCAAAAAAATCAATGACAAACCTTTACCATATATTTTTTCCACAATTAACAGTTCCACATATGCCTCCTTAGATTGCCTCTGTCCGGGACAAATACTACATGAAGGAGATCTGGTTCCCTTTGTTTGTTATATGGATTCAGCTTTTTGATAACAATCCAAGGAAAGTGGAGTAGAAACTGAAAATGATGAAAAATATTTTTGACCAAATGCACCGTGCTCATCAAGGTTCAAGTTCAAGGAAATATTTGTGGACAAATTTCATGAGTAATTCATTTTGGATTTTGCTATTAGCTGTTAATGAAA
>NW_017731539.1:2219955-2224799 GCF_001890085.2 Hipposideros armiger
ATATATATATATATATATATATATATATATATATATAATTGCATAGTAGATGTATCCATATATTTCTACCTTCTATATTCATGTAATATAGGGACCAGGCAACTTTTCATGCTTTCTCATTTTTCTAATAAACTACCCTTACGATACTGCCTACAAATAAGAAAAGATGTATAAGAAATATTTGAGCCCTGAAGAATGTGTAATTGGGCATCATTATTTTATATGTCATTATTTTAAAAATGTTGAGCAGCTATAAAACGACTCTAGTAAATAATGACTTCAAATAATGATTAATACTCCTTTTATAACATTTGGAAGTCTTCAAAGTTTTTGCTCTGTTTTTGCATAGTTTCTCTAAGAGTCAATAAAAGATGATATAGGGAATAACATGCCTATTTCAAAGAAGATGAGTCAGAGACACTGTTAACAGTTTTGCACAAGACTCTGCAGTGATTATGGTGATTATGTGGCAGGTGTTGAACTAGAGCTCAGCCCTTCTGATTATTGGCTACTAGCTTTGTAACTCTTCCTAGGTGAGGCTGGTATTTGAGTAATAAAATTAAGACACAACACAACTATTAAGGCACAATAGACTAGACAGTGTGTTTAAGTGGAGGCAAACTTTGACATTTAAATGTATCTCCCATATCATTTTCACTTGGTGTGTTTTAATAAAAGAAGTTGTATTTGTCAATCTCACTGAAACGATAGGCAGTGTATGAGGTACGGGGTCTCTTATTGCCTGTACACCCATTTGCTTCTCTACTTCGACTCCTCTGTGTCCAGTTGCACAGTGGTGCTTTACATTGGTGACCAGCTGAATGGCAGCTGGCCTGCAGCACTAACTACCACACCCAGAACCACCAAACAACTGCAGCAACTTTATTGCAGGAATTATAAAATAAAACAAATACCATTCAATAATCCTATGAGTGTTCTCCGTGCTATGGAACAGTTAGACAAACTCCCTCAGACTTAGCTGAAATTACGAGGACAAAGATGCTGCAAGAAAGATACCTGATGAAGGGAACTTTTGAAATAAGGTCACGTGTGGTTTGTAGTCATATTATTGTTGCATACAGATATTCTAAAATCAGACAGAAGAAAGAACTACACCACTACTTTTGGCTAGGACTGAGGAAGGCAAACTCACAATTAATTAAAAGTAATAAAAAAACAACAACAAAAGTTTGTTTGGGGCTGAAAGGGAGAAATAGGTGCTTAAATGCCTCATAGGGTTATTTTGATATTAAGTACACTGATATACATAAAACACTCAGAAGAGTGCCTGGCACATAGTAAGAGTGATGCTATTAATTATAGCAAATCTTGAAACATATTCAAGTGTTACTGTGATTACTTTTAAAATAACATATTTTATTTTCATCTATTTAATGTTTCATAAACACCTATTCTAGCCAGGTGTTGTGTCACCTGTTGGAAGCAAAGATAAACAGTGCATAGTCCCTGCCCCGAAGGGAGATTTGGACTCTTGTTGAACTCTATTTGACCCAGTTGTTTCTTGCAACTGTCTCTGAAAAGCCATTGCCTGTGGCTTTTTCCCTCTTCATCCCCCACAGCAATATGCCAGATGTAGCACAGTTGTCAGGTTTCCTACTGCGTGTCGTCAGCCCTTGAAGTGTCTACATACCCTTGAATAGACTTAATCCAAGATGATTATTATATAAATTACTGAGAAAACTGGATTACTTTTGCTATATAACAGGGACCATCACGTGTCACTAGAACTTCTGGCAATTTGCTAATATATGCGTAAGTATTGTGATTTTTAAAAAAGAGAACCGTAGCATCATTAAAACTAGGGTGACCATCTGCTCAGGTTTCCCCAGGAATCCTGGTTTACTCCTGTTGTGCTCACTTAATTACTAAAAGAGGCCCCATTTATTCTCAAAAGTTCCCTAGTTGGGATAATAAATTATACGGTCATCTTCCTCAAAAAAAAAAAAAAGAAGAAGAAGAAAGAAGAAAGAAACCTCCGGGAAAGCACACAAGACATAATGGGAGTAAGCTTCCTGTCCTTAAAATAATTGGGTGGCAGCAAGTGATATTAAGCCAGTCACTGAACTGCTGTCTTGGTTTCAGTATCTTCTGCAGTAAAATGAGAGTTTTCTCCCAGCCTTGCTTTTTGAAAGTATCAAATTAAATAAGCATATAATGGAAAACAAAATGAGTGCTTTATTGTCAATGCTGATGCTTCAAATCTAATGGCAGATGTTGAGCAAAATATCTTTGGGGGAAGCAAAACATACCTGTTTGATAAACGCAATTGTTTTAGTAAATTTGTGGGTTTGATGGCAATATTAGGCTGGATTCACTAGGGAGAAGCTACAACTAGGTAACTTTTTCTCACCTTACACAGAAAACAGAAACATAACACCATTTTAAAAAATTCAATGTCTTAGAAAAAAAATGCTATGTACTATGTGGTGCCCTGAACTCTACTATTTTATTCTCCAATCCAGTCTAGTAAAGGCCACATAGGTAAATACACATAGACTTTGTGCAAGCTATAGAAACAGACATACATGATGATAGGAGGGTGGGCACACACCTGTCAGATAAGTGAAGGGCTGTCTGATTAACAAAAGGACTTGCTGTGTTGCTCATGTTACAATTTAAATCCTAAAGCTATTACATAAATCATCATTGCTGTAAAGCTAGTTAGTGTTCAATATTGGACTAGAACTTGAGTCTTCTGAAAATACAGCATTCTTACTCAAAATATAATAAAGAAAACACAGATAGAATATCAAGTTACAAAGGGCCAGACTAAAGTCAACATAAAGAATTTCCTTGGGATAGGAGCTGACAAAATGTCACAAAAGAAAGTGTTTAAGGAGATGCTTTAGCCATCTGGTCAGAGATATGCGCAAAGAATTTCTGCCCAAACTGTGAGTTTGAACTATGTGCTATTAGCTACCTGACAGATGGATGCTTTTCAGGTAACGCTCTGTGATGCACATCAGTATCCACACAAGCAGAATTTTGTCTTCTCAATAGCTACCTATAGAAAGCATTCTTTTTTTTTTTAATTGGAGAACTTACACAGACATCAAGACTTCTTCTAAAACTAAAAGAATTAAGAGCTCAGCAGTATTGGGAGAAGAAGAGAAAAATTAACCAATGGAACAGAATTAAGATCCCAGAAACAGACCCACACATATATGATCACATGATTTAGACAAAGATGACCCTGAAGTAAGCTGAAAATGGAAAGTATTTTCTTCTCTTGTTTTGAATTAAAAAAAATTATTAGATATATTGGGGTGGCCTTGGTTAAAAGCATACAGGTTTCAAACATACAATTCTATAATACACCATTTATATATTCAATTGTGTGCTCACCACCCACAGTTAGTTCTCCTTCCATCACCATATGTTTGACCCTGTTTACCCTTATCTACCACTCTCTCCCCACTTACCCTCGGGTAACCACTAAACTATTGTCTGTGTCTATGAGTTTTTGGTGTTTGCTTATCTTGTTTGTTGCTTTCAATTTTCTGTCCCACATGAGTGAAATCATATAGAAAGCATTCTTACGGTTCTTCTTTCCTTACTCTCATCACATACCTGTGTTTGCTCTGACAATGTTTGTGAAGAAACAGAAATGAGAGGTTATATGAGATTTGATTGGAGATTTTGGATTGAGCTTCTTAAAAATAAACTGCTAAATCTTTGGTGTTCTTACCATGAGACAACACAAACCCCTCTGTCATCATAGAAGGTGCTCCGGTGAGGAGGAAGCCACCAGGGAGACTGCAGGAATCAGGAATACTCAGTGGTAAGAACATACATGCTTTAGAGACAGACCCCCCCAGTCCAAACCAGGTTCTGAGAGGCAGACACGGTGTGACTGTAGCAACTTATTTAACTTCTCTATGCTCAGTTCCACATCTGTAAGATAGGTTAGTATGTGTACATACTTTCTAGAATTGCTGTGAGGGCTAAAGAAATGAGTCAATGAATGTGTAGTGCTTAATACAGAGCCCTAGACAGATTTTGTGTTCAGTAAGTATTAACTGCTCTAAGAATTATGGTTACCATTAATATGGTATTTCTCATATTTTCTAGGCCTGAAGTAAACCAGTTTACCTTTTTTATGTGTTTGATGCTTTGCAAGCAATATTGTCACAGGAATTTAATATATTTCTAGTATATAAAATATATGGGTCTCTGTGTGTATGTGTTAGTATCTCCTCATGTTGCTATAATTTTCATGGGCACCATTTTAAGTCCTGCCTCATATATAACAAGATTTTAAATATGGAAAAAGAATGTATTGGCAAATCTCAGTTATACCCACTTTCTTTGACACTTCAGACCTGAACTTTGAACTTTAGACATCGTAAAAAGAGTTGCGAGCTCATCGCCAAAGAGCAGGATTCAAAATATTTGCCATTAATTAGTAGCCATGCAACTTTGAAAAAAACATTTTCATGATCCTGAGCCTACATGTCTTCATTTGGAAAATAAGGATAACATTAATTTATCAACATTGTGGGGTGGTTATGAGACACAAATGAGAAATAAATGTAAATTTTTTTGAAAATGGAGGCGCCTATACAAATGTTTTTTCATTCTATATATGCAGATGGCCAGGCATGCATCTCAGGATGGGAGGGCATTTAAATGAAAAGCAGTCAGTAGCACATAGTATGAAGGCAGACAGACACCTGGCTTTGGGTCTGAGTTTTTATCTGGCTCTGCTGTTCACTAGCTGAGCACAGATTTCAGTGCCCTCCCTTGGTAAATACAATGGTTTCTCTCACATAATTGATGAGAGGATGAAAATAAACACTATATATACAGAGGGTGCCAAAAAA
>NW_017731539.1:2225444-2314234 GCF_001890085.2 Hipposideros armiger
TTTTGCTACTGTTATGAATCGTAATGTAAATATCTTTTTGTTTTCCGATGGTCTTAGGCGACCCCTGTGAAAGGGTCACTCAACCCCCAAAGGGGTCGCGACTCACAGATTGAGAACCGCTGGTCTAGAGACACCCCTCCAAGTATCTACAGTGCTTGTTCCTTTACTTCCTGTAGGGCTTTAATCAAATGTTACTTTACCTAGAAGACAGTCCCTGGCAACTGCCCCATCCCCATCCTCTGAATATACTTCAGGTCTCTCCTTAGCACTTAACCATAATCCAACATAATTCATATTGTATTTTTTGTTCTTCTTATTGTCTGCTTCTCATCCACCCCATCCTCTTTCCCCACCACACATACCTAGTATGAATATAAACTATGTGGGCAGAGATTTTTTTTTTCTATTCTGTTCACTGCTGCTATATCCCAAGATGGGTATATATAGCCGATGCTCAATAAATACTTATTGATTGAAAGCATGTCAATTTCAGGGAAAGGAGGTTATGGCTGTGCAGCTCTAGTGGAGGGACATATTATAAGCACTTAATGCACTGCAAAAATCAGTCAACACATTTGGGGGACTGACCTGTTTCTGACACCATCTTACATATTCAGGTTTCACTCTTATTTTAGCTCTTTAGAAGGAAGACATAATATATTTTCAGAATCCAAATAATGTGAAGATGTAAGTACCACATTATAAAGCAGAGGAAATTGAGTAGCAGTTTGATATTATCACAAAAATAGAACCTATCCAGGAATGCCAACAATACTCTAAAGCCACACCTATGTTTAATTGTCCTTCCTCTCAGCTTGTTTCTATTGAACTGGCTCCCCATGTAAGAATGATAAAAAAATGATACTTGGTATGGCAGGATTTTGCAAATATCCTTTTATTCACTAAAGTCAGAAAGGAAATGAGCTTTGGATTCATACAAAATTCAATCATTTTCTAAAAGCCCATTTTTCTCCCCTTTCCCTTTTGTCTAGTGCAGTTTCAAAACACCGAGGACATTTCTGTACATTTGATGAGGCTGACAGAGTTCTTAGACAAAGTGTCAAGGAAGAATGAAACTTTGTGGCAAGAGGCAAAAAGGCAGCAATTTTGAATGATGGTTGCAACCGCAATTCTGATTACAATTACATTATGCTGAAAATTAAACGCATGTATATTGAGGCTGAGAAACAAGTAACTTATTTAAGCAAAGTCTACAGGAACTGCATGTTTTCAATTGTGTGCCTTAAGACAGGATTCAATTTAATTTTCTATAAAAAGCCAGTCTTAAAAAATATAAGATATATATGTATTGATTATGTTAAGGACTGGCTGTATCTAAGCCTTTTAGGGTGTCTGAGCTAATTAAACATTAATATTTACAAAGGAGTCAAATTTTTGTCAAGGAATTTATTCATGTACACACACACAAAAAAAATCCAGCAATCTTTCACCACCATAGCCTCTGTTCATAGCCTTTCATGAGAGGACAAACTAATATTGTTTTTCTCATATCATACATAGGCCTGTGCAAAAGAATGGGTTATTCTTGGTAACGGTGGCCATATCAGAAATAAAAGAGGCAGAGCTATTTTTTTAAAAATTAAATCTACTCAAAGAATATGTAAGCATGATACCAAAACATGATATAGTTGGGTATAAACAACCATAAAACTAAGAATGATAAACAATTTAAGACATATTTTGGTACTGTGTCTTAAAAAAGATATAAGGAGAACTGACTAGGTGGTGAACACAGAAAGCAAAATACAGAGATGATGCATTATACAAATGTGCACTTGAAACCTATATAGTTTTACTAACCAATGTCACCCCAATAAATTTAATAAAGATAAAAAAGAGCCTTGTGGAACAAAATAATAAGAGGTAATGCACAGTTCTAGATGGGATCCCAATTTAGACAAATGAGCTATGAAGGACATTTTAGGAACCACTAGGGAAATTTGAATAAAGTTCACATTTTAGATAAAATAAACATTTACTGAAGGGGAAAGATGAAAATTATTAGCTGAAAAAGTTATAAAGCTCTAGGTACAGTGTGATTTCACTTTTGCTTAAAAATACATATGCAAATTGAAACAGCCTTCACTGGGTCCATCTGGACTGCCACGAAGCACTGGGATTTGGGGCTGTAATCTGATTAGGAAGATGAGAACATTAAATTCCCCCAATCATGCAACCCTTCCCTGTTTCTCGTCAGCCAGCTAGAGTGCGGCCCAACTGAGAGTCCTACACTTAAGTCACACTTCTAGTTAGAGATAGCAGTTTAGTCTAAGGTCACTTTTGAAGTTAAGATACTTAAGGTACCTATTAAAAATATGCCGAAGGGGTGGGTGTGTAACACAGTGGAGAAAGGAGAGGGGTGTGGGGTGGATAAGAGGGCCTTGAGGACAGGCAGATGCCATGCTTTATTCTCCTTTCTCTCCACAATGCCTAACTACTAGCAAGTGCTTAATAAATGTTGAATGAAAGAATAAGTGGATATGAAGAGTTTCTTCTGCCTTCCATTTACCTATTAGCATCAATTCCATTAAGAGATGAAGTGGTTACCACCTTGCAAGTTACGGGAAGTTACAAAACAAACCTGAGCAAATAAGATTCAGAATAAGCAGACTCAATGTACAGCACAGATTTTGAGAAGGGAAAGATATGTGGAAGACATCAGCATAGGGGGACAATCTCAAATGTTCTCAAACCAGGAAGTAGGCCATCATTTATTGCATCATAGTTGCTTGGCTGGAATTGATTACTAACTTGCTAATTTATTGTTTTTTACTGTAACATTAAGGTGGTAATTTCCTGAGGATTTGAAGGATCTCTTTCCATTTATCTTTAAGAGCGGTGTTTTATTCTCTTTACACAATTCTGTATAGCCATAAAAAGTTCAAAAGAGCCCTTAGCCCTAAACAACTGGCTAAGTTTTTTAACTCAACAAACTGCTTTAGGAACAGATTGATCTGGAAAATATTTACAAGATAAATCCCAGCTCTGGAATTTTCTTGGTGAACTGCTCAGAAATAAAATTACCAATAGTTAGAATACCTAGAGGTGTGAAGAAATATTCTCAAAACTGCCAATTCTTTTGGTAAGAGTCTGATGCAAAGGGAGACTAAGTTTGTGTGAACAAAAAAGGAACAAGCTACCCTAACCCCACCTGTCAGGTTTTGAGTCATATACTTGGTGACAGGTTAGTGAAGTCCATAGAAACTCTCCTCAGAATAATGCTTTTACATACATAAAGGACATGCAGTTACAAAGGAAACCAATTACATTTTAATGCATTTATCATAGTACTAATAAATGTGATACATTAATATAAATGCTTTTCTAATGACAGATCGCATAAAATCAATCAGAAGAGTAAATAACTACTGTAATTTCAAAGTAATGATAATCATCAGCTACATCTGGAGATAGCTGCACAACTTGCTGATAATTTGAAAATAACTATCATTTCTATTGTCACACGTACTATTAACAGTACTACAGTTGGTTAGCTCCTTCATGATAGAAGGAAATGCTAACTGTCAGTTAGAGGTTACTTAAAAATAAAGATGTTCTCTTTTTATCACATTCAAATGCACAGACCCCCTGAGAATCTGTGGTCTAGTTGAATTTATTTTGGCCTCTCCAGGGACAACACTATAGGTCAGAGTTGAAATAAGAACATGAGACTCTAATAATTCAGAGTAATCAAAGAAAATTAAGGCCGACTGCAAGGCAATTTGGAAGGAAAGGATCTCTAAGAATTTTAAATATATTTAATTCCAAATTTCAGAGGAACTGAGCCAATCAAGCAAACCTCTAGCTTAGAAATTCTCATTTTACACAGATGCAATGGAATAAAGTCTACATGTTCTCTATCATTCAGAGAGAAAAATCCAGAAAATTATTGGGAAAAATAAACATTTTTCTTTGAAGTAATAAAAAAATACAAGAAAAGCTAGTATTCTTGTTTGTTTCTATGCTAAAGTGTTTCAGAGGCACAGTTTATACATGTGTAACAAGAAAAGGTTAATTACCAGCTCCTTTACAGGGTTTAAGGGGTGATAAAACTGGCTGTATACCGAAAATAAGCTGATAAATATAGAGCTGGCTTGGAATTGCAGGAAGCATGTGGACCATTATAGCAATACCCAAATCTATGGGCAGACATTTAACTGACTGAATTACTGCTGTATTTCCCACAGACATGATCATTCTGTAAAAGGGCTGCCCTGGTAATTTTCAACTTAATATAGTCATTGTGTTGGAGAAATTCACTACATAATAGCTGATGCACTTAATGAACACTGTGGTAAACAGGAAAATCATGTTTTCATATGAATAACAAGATCAGTAAAGGCTGCTTCTCTTATCCCTTACTAAATTAACTCTTTAAAAATACGCCCTCTGTGACCTGAGAACAAATGTGACATTTCAGACAGCCCATCATTTTCCATCCTAAAATGGCACTCTAGTGTTGGTATCGAGCACAGCCCTCGGCACTCAAAGACTCACTGTAGTTTTATTGAGTTGAACCAAAATCATCATCCTTATAATTACCTTCTGCATTGATATAAAAGAAGAATTCAGATCACCATAGCAGGCTTTTTCTCTGAAACTATTTCTACGTGAAGACAGAGATTGTGCTTATAGTTTTCCTTTGCATTCTTAAGCTTTCAGGTCCTGGTGAAGCGATGATGGTGATCTATGAATGATCAATTCCTGCTGCCTCATCTTGTCTGTTTGACAGTGTGGTGATATTCCTTCTCAAATACAGCCATAGAAAGTCATTTCCCATTTGATGAAAACTTCCAAAGAGAACCTGTGCCCTCCTTATTCCCAGCAACGTGCAGCATTACTAGAAAGAAGTCTTTCTTTTGTCTGCTCATTTAGCACATGTTTTTTAATTACTCGGTGCGAGGCTTTGTTCTGGCTGCAGAGACCTATGGAATTTACATTTTAGAAATAATATCCATTAAAGGGAATGCAAAGAGCTATAACAAAAATAAGACAGGAAAAGGGGGAGAGGGAGTGATAGGAGAGTTATTAACTTATTGTGTTTAAATATGTCCTCTCTGAGGAGGTGACATCTGCTCAGAGACAAAAGGAAATGAGGGAGAAATCTGTGTGACTATTGGGGGGAAAGAATACTCCAGAAAAAGGCACCATTAAAGTATAAGGGTCGCAGAGGTAGCAGGGGCCAGATCAGGAAGACCATGGAGGCATTGGCAAGGATTTAGATGTTACACTGAGTATAATAAGAGGACACTGGAGGATGTTGAACAAGGATGTGAAGTGATTTATGTTTTTAAGTAACTGGGTATTTTTATGAAGAATAAACTATAGGTGCACAAGGACAAAAACAGGGAGATTACTTAGATGATGAAGACAAGTTGAGTCCAGTTGGGATTACAGGGGTGGTGATAACTGGTTGCATTGCCAAGTTAACAGAAATAGCACTAGGGTTTATTTAGAGCAAGTTGAATTTAGTAAAAACTTGGAAGTTAACCAACCATGGAGCCTGGCACCCACACATGTCAAATACACTCTTCCTTCTTGAATCTCTTGCTTCCTTTTCTCTTCTGAACTTTCAAAACAGTAATTATAGTCATATCAATCAATTACTTCTTCATTAACTATAATATCCCTTACTTTCCAAATATCTACTGAAGCTGCTATCATAAATGTCACCTCTTCACTGCCAAACCAAATGACAACTTTTTACTGGCTTTTAAGCTATTGAACTATATAATCTTTTAAACTATACAATTGACCACTGCTTTCTTCTCCAATCTGTTGACCATCCAGGCCCCATACAGCCTGGCTCTTCATGAATCTCTCTGATCTCCATCTCACTAATAAGTTCCCCTTCTAATAAAATAATAAATATGAAACACAAAATGCTGGTGTTCCCCAGGGTTCTGTCCCTGGCCACAGCTCCTCCCACTATATACTTCCCCAGAGACACCAGATGCCAGAGATGCTATAGTGTAGTAGTCACAGGTAGCTTCCCTGGGGTCACATTTCCTGAGTTTCTGTCTGAGCAACAACCCTAGCTAGCTGTGCGACCTTGGGCCGATTCATGACACAAATCTTCAATGACACAAATCTGTAAAATGGGGACTTAACTAGTACTCCAGAGACTTGTTGTGAGTCTTCGATGAGATAATTCATTTAAAGGACTTAGAAAAGAACTCGGCCTCCTGTAGTGGCTCAATAAGTTGTACTTACCTCAAGCATCATCATCAAATTGTTCAACTATTAAGTTGCTGAATCTTAAAATTATTTCTAGGCCTTAATATTTGCCGAAGCTTCAGGTTTATATATTTGTCTGCCAGTAAAGTCTTTAATTGGATATCCCACATGCCCTATACTCGCACCATGTCAAAAACTAAACTCGTCATGTTCTCTTCGAAGTTTTCTCATTATATTCTCCTCAATTGATAGGTATCCCTAAGTTGGAAAACTAGTTTGTCCTGGATTTCTTCCTTTCAGTCACAACCTGTTTGCAGTCAGTGTTCTACTGATCTTACCTCTTAAATATAATTTTTATCCTTCTGTTATCTATCTCTATTACCAATTTCTAGCCCAGGGACTCATCACATCACTTTGAGTAATATTACAATAGTCTTCTATCTACCCTCTCTATTCTTCTTCTCCTCAGAGTTGCCTTACTCAAATACCAAGTCAACTATGTCATTCCTTGTTTTCTACAACCCAAGAGCATGGTTTAAAGATAAAGGCAATTCCTTAACAGCAATTTACTACAACAGGGCTCTAGCTGCCATCTACCTGCCCAGTTTCATTCTCTAACATCCTTTGCTTCAAGCCTTTCATGTTGGCAACATAAAAGGAACATGTATTCATGTTGTTTTTTTCTTCTTTAAATAAATACTCCACCCCTACTCCTATTACACACACACATGCTCAAACTTAAACACAGTTTCAATTTACTGTTTACAATTTGGCCTGATCATTGAGTCTCCTCTGGCCTCTGCTCTGGGTTAAACAGCACATTTTTTCCAATCTTTCTATAATTGTGGCTCCATATTTTATTATTTTTATATGTCAAGAGGGCTTTTCTCTCAACTAAACTGAGCTTCTTTATGGCAGAGCCATGTATTCACCTTTGTTTCTCTAGCACCTTGCATCTAGGTGGAATCTAGAGGCTTAGCTAAATGTTACTTAATAGAATAATTTAATGAACAAGGTATCTCAAAAGTTCCCCAGTGTCTCTTAAGATAAAATTATCTGAAATATTTCTTCTAAAGTGCCAATTTTATTGCACCTTTAAACTCTAACGGTTCTACATGACTATGAGACAGCGCCTCTTAAATTGGAGCTTACAGCTCCTTGCTATCACAGTTTGAAATGTCTCTATGGGGTTTCTTTTTAATTTTGTGAACTCATTTAAATAGCAATTTATAAATCAACATATGGACATTCTGGATCATTCAGGATAGTCGCTTTGTAACCTAAACTTACCACTTCGTTTCAGTGCATGTGCTTATCTTTTTATTACACTGACGGTGCTTCAACTATTCACTTAGTCACCACTTAGCTTTTTTCTTTTGTTAATTTATTTTTATTATTAGTTTCAGGTGTACAGAACAATGCAATAGTTATCACCACTTAGCTTTTAATTCAACAGGAATCTATGTTCTTGACACCATTGAAATATTGGAGACTGACAAGGTATTAAATTGGAGAAATATTAGTATAAATTAAAATCCATTGTTTTACAATTAAAGTATTCCACTGCTTTGGACATAATGTTATAGTCTAAACATAAATGCTGCTCCATAAACATTGCCTCACTGTGGGTGATTTTTTTTTTCTATCTCAACTCCATGCTTTGTATTAGCCTTTATCAACATATATCAAAGATTTTCCACCTGCCACTTCTGCCTTTCTGAATTTTATTGATTGTTCACTTCCTCACTCAAGTGCTATGTTTTCTATGAAACCTTCCATGATTGTAGTAAGTTGAAGTTACCTAGTTCTACTCCCATTTTCCCTCTTTTGTTACTTACCATACAATTCCTAATAGCACGTAAGTGTACCTGTCTCATATCTTTCATTTTTTTTAAGCCAAAAGTTGGGGTGGGTGGGTGAGGATTGGAGTATTATTTATTCAAGTGACTAAAGAAGATAAACTACTTTGATTATTGTTAAAGGACCTCTGTACACACACATGGTAAAAGATGTTTTCTCTGCACCCAGGAAGTTATACTGATTCCCATTAATTCAATGAAAGCATGGAGAAATAAAAGCCAAAACAGAAAAAAAAATGTCTATTTAAAATGAAATATGTTGCCATCATATGATTTACTCTGTGTGCTTAGAAAAGGTGAAAGTGGGGCAAAACAGAGCTCATGACGAAACTCAGTAAAACCTAAGACCTCTCAATAAAATGAATTTATTTCACTTTTTATTGTAAAGATTATACAATATAAAGATGTTGGTTAAGTTGTAGTTAGAGAGACATATGGCCAATTACCTCAGTGAGCATTAGAATGCGATGCTCTGATTGTGATTTTTTTTTTGAAAAGGGTCCTTATTAGGACCATTGTTCTTTTAGACTTTACTGTAGCAACCATTTTTGTGTTAAAACACATCATATGAAACCAAGAGAAAAATTGCCCTAGAAATAATATTCCTCTGGTGTTCTTTAAATGTTTTATGGAAACCTGCTTGACATCTACTGATCCTTAGTATTGTGTTTTGTCTGAAATTGCACCTCTTTATTTAATTCCCATGTTTTCCTGAGTGAAATGTGCATTGCTTAGTAAAAGGATGTAAAAAAAGATTTGTCACCTCTAAAATGTACTTTACTTAGAGCTACTGCAGTCAGGGGAATAAGCTATTCACCAATAATAAATGCACTTAACTCTCTTCTGAAAAGGCCATGCATTACTCTAACTTAAAACCAATGCCTAACAAATGTTTTTCTTAGTTTATTATGTAGTCTGGTATATGACTTTATGGTGATTTGAGATTTCTAGAGTTGGGGAGATGCCAGCGTTACTCTTGCCTTAATCTACTTTCCTTCAACAAAATTTAAGATTGGATTTCACTCATTTCTGTTCTGAAATTTGGGACCACCTTTTGTGGGTACCCATTCATTAATTTAACAGAATTTATTGACTGAATGTTAGGGAAGCCATGAAATCTTGGGTCTGCTTCCAGTACTGCCACTGCTTAGCTTGTATGTACCTAACCATATCTCTTAGCCTCTCTGGACATATTTTTTTCCATCTGTAAATCAGTCATTGAAGCCTTAAAATGCTTTTCATTTTACAGCATTGAGGACTTGGCACCTGGGTGAGGCCTCACTCACCAAGCCCAACTACCAGCTCTCGTGGGTCCCTAGTAGGCATTTCCATCATCGTTTCCATGGATCATTTTTCGTTGTTAACAAAAATGCCTGGTTAGCTCTTTAGTAACAAAATGAAAGAAGTCTCTAATTGTTGATTTTGAAGCAAGTGTTCTTTAGTCCTCATTATTTGCTAATATTCTAAGCTGTCACTCAAAAATTATATTAATTTTAGTCTTAATAATACCAGAAAATCTGTACCCTAAACAAAGGAAAACAACTTAGGAGTCAACATTGAACTTAAAGGCTTTGGATTAGATTCCTGATTGGTATACATTACTGAAGAAGGGACCATAGAACTGCTCCAACAAAGTTTAAATTAATTTTTTAAAGTAAGTAAAATAAATGGCTTTATTAAATATGCCAGTGGCTTAGAGTTATCAATGTCCCCAAATCATCCCTTATACAAACGGAAAGGTCTTGGGTGGGTATCGTGTTTTAGTTCCCTCCATGTAAACCAGAGGTTGATTACTTCTTTAACCTCAAGGGTCACCAAGAGAGCCAAGCAGGTCTGTCGATATTGGTCGATCCTCTTACCAGACTGAAGGCACAGACCTTGTGCTTTTGATGGCTGGCTTGGAATACAAGTTCTGAACACACATATGGTGACTCTTATTTTAAACCACCATCTTCCCCTCATAAATTGTACAATATAATGTTTCCATACTGAAATGTATAAGATATGTTATCTCTTTTTAACTCACATCTACTAAATATTTGCTGAAAATATTGTAAAAGAAAGGCAGGATTCTAGCCATAATATAATCCTTATGGTTTGACTTACATCTGTGCTTCTGTGATTTAAGCTTCTTGCTCTTGTTTTTACTCTCAAAGAAAATATATGTAACTGCTGCTAGAGCCATGTCTTAGTATATCCGTAGCTTCAGGGTATCCCCAGAATTTCCTTTTTAAAAATAGCTACAAGTTTCTAATTTTTGCTTAATAAATCCATTTATCTTGGCTGCCACACACTCTCTAAGTTTTCTGCATCACACTTGGCTTAGGATGCCTTTGTCTAATCAATGTTTTCTATGCCTCTCTGAATCCCTAAATAGGCATGTCAATATTGCTTTTCCTTGTCACGCACCCAGTTGACGCTGCATCACTAACCCATATTTAAGCATGCAGTCATTCCATTCTGTCAGATAAGATGGATATTTAACAAGAGTGTATTAACTTTTTCCAGTGCTGTTCTAGAAAGTCTAAGCTGTTGGAAAGTATATTTAAACTAGTGATTTTGGTGTTATGGAGCCCACTGATTTATTGGTTCTCACAGGGACAAAGGGTGGCTTATCAAAAGTTTCTAGGGGTATGCAGGTCATTTGAAAATGCATATGGAATATTATAATTCAATAATTATTTTCAATGGGATATTAGGACTCATAATTTTCATATTATAAGTTACAAAAAATAAGGCTCAGCAAAATCTCTTCTGGCACTAAGAATTGTCAGCTGTACTATAGGATGTATAGAGACATGTAGAACACATAAAGAAGAAGGGGATATGATATTCTTATTTGTAATTGGATATTGCTGGCCATATTGAGGAATTTCCTCTTTATGTGTTGAAGTACCATATGTATGTTACTCTTAACTTTCTTGAAAGATAGTGAGGGGCTTTCCACAATATATCATGCAGCGCAAGTTTTATAATAATAATAAATAATAATAACAATAATAACAAATAAAAATATAACCATAATCCTCTAATAATTTTTGTCCATCCATATTGCCAATATCTAAACAGGAATCCATCTGAAACATTTAATATGACCTTCCCCACAGCCGGTAAGGCTCTTACAAGAGTCTGGTCTCCCATGCTTATTATTTTTCTGTCATGGACAAGAGGGTCCTGGATTTATTGTAAATAAATTTATAGAGAGAACAAAAGAAAAGTTTGAGAATTTAAGAAGATTGAGAAACAATAGTGTATTTTGTAGAATATTTTTCTACATGAATCTAATTAATAGCTGCAAAGTCATCGTTATGCAAAAATAATAAAGAAACCCCAAACTGTCTTAGGAAGCCAGCAAATAAACCATCACAAAATAGTTGAAAGTACTGGCTTTGGAATTTGGCAAACTTGCGATTAAATTCTGTCTCAATCATTTATCAACTATGTGATATTGTGTTAGTCATAGTATCTCTGAGCCTGTTTCTTCATATATAAAGTGAAGAATATAATATTGCGGTCATAGGGATTGCTATTGGGTTGTCGGAAAAGTCATGATGTATTTTTTCTATGTTTTTCATTGCAAAAAATGTGTCATGGCTTTCCCGACAACCCAATATAATAATTTAAATGAGTGTGTGGTAAGCACCTGCTAGGGAGTAAGTCCTGCTCAGCTATTTAGTTGCTATAATTATTTTAAAAAGCGTGGGCATCTCTTTTCTACCATACTCACGTATGGACTGTGTGGGGAATAACAATGCTTTCCTCAAGATAGAGTGGTGTGAGACACTTGGTTTATAGGTAGGATGGAGCTGAATAAAGACTGATTTTGATTGCCAATCTAACACCTATGAAATTCTTTTCCTCCCATATACAACAGAGACATTCAATTGCCATTTTGTTTTAGCTCATGTGCTTATTTTGTGCTGAATTACCTTGGGTACATTTCATCTAATTAACGCGTGACCATATTTTTAAAGCTCACATGTTTACTAATTCTTTCCCCATGGAGTTAGTGTCATTGACCTCAATCAAATCATTGGATCTCATTTTGTCTGTGGAAGCTATGCCAAATATCCTCTGGAATAATACTGAGGGATCACCACTTCTCCCAAAGCACCTGCTGGTCCCATCACCAACTACTTGGGCACTCAACGACAAGCACAATTTTATCTGCTGGATTATTCTGGCATCATTGCGACTATATCGTGGGACTTGGAATCAAGTACCTCATTAAAAGGGATTAGTGGTATTTAGCTTCCTACCTGACTGATTTCTATCACTCAGTCAAGACATTAAATGCACTTGACTACAGATGCAGCATCAGATAGGGGGAATGATATCAGACAGGGTATCAGGGTAGCAGACTTGATTCTAGTCTGAGTTTTGTTGTGCTACCTTGGGCAATTCACTAACTCTCTATGAACCCTGATTTCAGATAAAGAGAGCTAGGATGTTATTCTCTATAAAGTATTCTCTACAAAATATTCTAGTTACTAATTTATTACAAACTCTATGTGGTCATGGATAAACTTCAGTGAACAAAGGGAATAAAGACTGTGGCTTAAGCCTAACTGTTCCTTAGACAAAACTTCCTGGAGCTTCTCTGAAACACCCTAGCCTCCGAGGCTTGTGACGTGTGGCTAATTTACCAGTTGGTGTAAATCTCTACATCACTGGACCTACTCTAGGGCATCCCTTAAAATCAAAGGTTGCCCAGAGCCTGCCAGTCATTTGATCTGTAAACATGTTAAAAGCTAAAGGCAGGACTCAGTGCCATCCACTCTCTGGGATAAAAGACAGCAGTATGTGTGGTGTATCCAACCCCACAAGAAGCTCACAGAATAGCTGGAGAAATCACACATTTCTCATGGCAATAGAACAATTCAAGCTAGTAAGTAGTCAAAATGATTTGAGTCAAGTTTTTATAGAATTTCAAAGGGGGTTGGACTAGTTCAAGAACATTCCATATAAGTGTAAACACTGAATTGATTTAGGTAAGCTGAGGAGATGGATGCCCCTACTTCAGTCTGTGGTTCTATTTCTAACCCAATGATGCCATTTTAGTCCATTTTCTTATACATTTCTTGTCTATGATAATTCCTATTAAGCCTCATGTTGATAAGGCTTGAACTAGTGCCAAATCCCTCTGATCTAATGGCTTTATCCAAAGTTAAAATAACATAGTGGTCATGTGAATCGATCTTGACTCTTCCACATGCTACCTGTGTGACCTTAAAGTTTAAGAAACTCGCTATCAACATGAGTAAAACAGGGGAATAATCATACCCACATCGTAGTGTCACAAGGAGGATAAATGAGATGATGCAATGAAACCTTTGCAAGGAGAGTTTACACATTGTATGTGCTCAGAAAATCACAGCAATTAGTCATATTATCTTAAGAACGTTTTCATGCCATCCCTCATTGCAAATATACATCCCACATATTCCATCAGCCTACAGCCTCTATGGAAGCTGTCCGTTTGTGTAGGGCCAGGAAGGATGGGCAGCTATGCTGAAGCTGGGGGCAAGTGGTTTCTGAGGAGCAGGAGATAGGAAACAGGATTAGTTATAGGCCCAAGGCTGCTATACTGAGAAAAGAAACAGCATCTTTTATAAACTGTGATTTTCAAGGACAATGTGGTTCTTGTTTTGGCGTCCTGCACACTCACATACACAAACACGGACACGTTGAATCTTTTCAGTGTTACTGAGTAGTGCATCTCAAACTTCAATTCATACAAATCACTGAGAAATCAGTTTAAAATGCAATTGTCGTCCGGTAGGTCTGGAGTGGAGCCTTCATTTCTAACAAGTGTGCATTTCTAACAAGCTCCTGATGAATCCAAGTCTGGGCCACTCTTTGAGTGGTGGGGTCATGTAGAGTCTTAATTTCTCAGTCTGATAACTCACAGCTAGGCCTCTCATGTTGGCCACTTATTGGACTCTTCCTTCTATACATCCAAAGGTAATTTTTATGTCACTGCACATTCGAGTAATTATTTTTATCAAAAATATATGATATATAGAAAAGAATTCCCCACATTATTATCAACACAATGACAACCAGGCTTGTGATTCTAAACCAAATAGCATGGCAGCAAAAGTACTTGACTTCTAAGCCACTACCCACTTGATTTTGTTCCCTCATTCTCATTACCACTTCAAATTTAGGTATAATAAGCTGACCACGCTTACTAACAATAAAATCTTCCTGATGCAGTTCCAATTAGTTTTGTTTGTTCATTGTATGCTGCCTCTTGCATAGGTCCAGAAAGTCCAATATTGTATGTTTTGTTGCCCAAGCAGGACACACCCAAATCCTCCCAAGGCTTCTGAATTCTACTTTCTTGGCGAAAGTCATTTGCTGCATCTGGCTCTTCTTTAGATGATACAAGAAAAAGGAAGTGTCAATCCTTTGGCGGTTAGCTCAATTGCTACAGAAAATATCATCTTCTGCTGTTCTATGATTGTTTGACGTTCTTGGGTAGAGTGCGGCAAACTGTAGGATGTGATTGCCAAATCTTAAACCCAAACTAAAATGCCCTCTGCTTTTTCACACTAAATATTGAATGCCTATCTAATGCACACACACGACGGGTCCCCACCAAAGCCAATTCAAAAAGACCCATGCTGAATACTCCCGATTCCTTTACATTATTGACAATGTGTTAAAACATAAGATTCAGAAATGCTTAACTTTAATAGAGGCTTGCCCTTTTCCAATGTGAGGTAATATCACGAAAGTGTGTGGTGCTACTTTGAAAGAAAATTCTGGAGATGAGGTTGACAGATTTATGGCCCTGGCCTTGTCTTATTTGCAGTAACTCATTTTATACACAGTGCTTCACATTGGAAAAGCCAAGGGCTAGAGCCTTCTGTGATTTAACTCAAACAATAAGTAAGATCGTGGCATCAAAGAGGGCAGAAAATAGGTCTGATGATTAGAACAATATATTAGGGAACAATAGGAGGCAAAAATAATCTGGTTACAACAAATGTGAATAAGCACTTTATTCTGTTAGGGGTCCTCCCTGCTTTAATAAACAGATAATACAATGTACCTCCAGAAATAGTCTCCATGGGCACCCTACACTTTATTGGGTTGTGGGAAAAGTCATGATATATTTTTTTCTATGTTTTTCATTACAAAAATGTGTCATGACTTTTCCGACAACCCAATATATAACTGCCTGGGATGATTAGACTCGCTTATCTAACCTGCATCATAAGAACACAAACAAGGAATTTTTTTTTCAGTACTCAGACCATTGAAAAGCAAAATTTCATGAATGTAATTAAATAAAAGCTTATTTTGGTTTTCTGACCTATCAGAAGGCAAGAGTAATGATACAGGGAGTCAGCTTTGTTTTGCTAAAGGTGACACAAAGACTGTAATAGCTTTGTTCAGTCAAAAGCTATTGTCCTGGTCATTCTTCCTGGGAAAGCCGAGGGGACCCATGATTGCTGAGCCCCCCCCCCCCGATTGATACCCACAGCAGTTTGGATGTGTGCAGTACCTAGAATCCATCTTTTGAGTCTCCATAGAGTTTGAGTTCCCAAGACTAGGGTTTCAAAAAATCTAAATTCTTTACTACCTTCATGATTTATTTCTTCAATATGTTCAGAGTGTAATAAAATGGCTGTCAAGTGCCAACTTCGTGTTTCATAAGTGCCACCACTTACACTGTCCCCTATTGGTCATTTCTCAACCTAAAATATGATGGGTGATAGAGTTACCTTTAAAGCACGGCTTCTGTAACTACATATTTCCCTGGGAGAAAACAGCTCTGGGAAGCTTCCCAATAATCTTTTGCAATAAATGTTTATTAACTTTGATGACAGTGTCTGTACTGTCTTGGGAGGAATATTACTTTTGTTGGTTTTCGGAGTCAGTGTGCTGTGGTATTAATGTGTTTTGCAGTGATGGCTTATTTACAGAGAGCTTGAGTCATCCTTTGGTATCCCCGACTTGGTCATTACCAGTACTTTTTAAAGTATAATCACTTATTTGTGATTATATAATATAATAAATTATAAATATAGTAAATATATAATCATGCAAGAAATCCTGTAAGCTTAGGCTTCTGCATGTGTAATAATAATAGTCATTATTGAGTGCCCACTGTGAGCAGATATAAGCCTGTTATTTACATGTCCTCATTTAATTCACATTTTGCAAACAGATATGGACTCTGTGTCTACGTAAACAGTTACTTCCAGTTTCTAATTCACCCACAAGAAAGCCACCAAAATTCAGAGAACAGCTAAGTGCAGAATTCACCTTGACTGGATCCTAATTTTTAGGTTCCTATTGCTAATGCATAACCTTAAGGACCTGTCTGCCAGCATCTAGAGTATCTGCTCATACTGCCACATTTACCTGACTCACTTCCTTGCTTAATTGACCCACAGTTTGCCTGTGAATTTACATGTTTTTTTTTAATCCAAATTCTGCTCTCTGAGGCCAACAACTTGTGAAAACAACCTTATAAGCAATCCTATAGTACTGCCACAGGCACAAGACAATATCATTTATTCAGTGTGAGAGCTGTGGATTTTTACTTTGTGCCATATCTTAAATTACATCATTTTCTACAAACACAGTAGAGAAGCATGTTTGCCTTTGTCTTTAAGGAGCTACTGTAGGAGCTACAAAAAATGTGTACCATGTATATTTCCAGTTGTGGATAAGGATGAATCTATTTTATTTAATTATTTTGTATTATTTTCTGTAGAACTGGAAGAACATTATTGGCACTTCCTTCAAACTTAAAGGCAGATACACCTGAAGTTGAGAGATTGACCTAACTAATGTGCTTCTAATTTAGTCTCTGATACAGAGTTGCCAAGCACCCACACCCATAATTTCCATCTTGGTGTCGTAGTGCCATTTCGTCACCAGGTATCCATTAAGCACAGCCAGAGGACATGGCCCTGGATGAGGCTCTATTGGGGGGGGGGGCAAAAGGAATTACGTTGCTTGCACAGCTTTTCTTTATAAGAAGAATATAACTATCTTTCTCTCTATTTTTTAAGCTGTTATTTACATAAACAACTGAGAAGCAATCCCTATTATATCAGGCTGCTTTATTCTCTTAAACCTGGCATTATTGTATTTCAGAAGACATAGCAAATGCACCACTAGAATCAGATGCACAGGTGTTCATGAACTGAAAGCCACAGATATCATCATGGAGGCATCTTGACAGATTCGAGATCTTTGCTTTTCAGATTCAGAAACAAACGTTTATGAGTGCACCATGGGAGTAATAAATCCTGAGACTAATTTACCCTAATCAGATTTTCTGTAAAGAAAGAATAATTTAAGAACCATAATGGACAATTTGCAATAAGAGCTATTCTTTTTCAAATGACCAGAAACTTCTTTTCTGCTATTCCAAGAAACCCTTCTATTATCAAGGTACCAAGCAGAATAGAAAAGCAGACAGGCTTTAGAACATTAAAGAAGAAAAATAATTGAAGGAGTCTGTGGAAAATTTTACCCAGATTACCCTGAGTCTGTCTTTCCGATGACTATAAAATGTTCATTTTCCAGGTATCATTTATATTTCCTCAGTCATTGTTGAATTAACCTTGGCAGGTAATTACTCTTCAATTAATTTACTTGATTCCATATAGGCCACATTTCTAGATTATATCCTTTTTAAAACATGTTACTTGATATCACCAATTTAGTTCCCAAGAGTTACACAGTAGTCCTCTTTCTGAGATATAGTGATATTCCTAATCTTATTTGTAATACATTTATAAATTGCCTCAGAAGGACACTTTGCGTCTCATTCTGGAATTCTCTGTGTCTTCAGGTGGGTGATGTCATCATCCAGTCTACCATCAGGTCTTCCATCTTTTCCAGAGTGGTGTCTGAGTACTGACCTAGCTATATGCTTTAGCTTTGTTATCCTTGCAATCACAGACACGTATTTAGTGTGGGGCCTGGCTAGAACTTGGAGGTGGGGACAAAGTAAAACTAACTTTCAACAAAGGACTAACCCCACAACTTTTCCTCTTCTGGTATAGAATTGCAAATACTCAAAGAGTTTCACATACCCAATGCATGCCAAGTTCTCTGTTGTGGGCACCTTTATATATCAGAGTATTCTAAAGGGAACAATAATAGAAAACGATGGAACAGAGTCCATGATTCATTTAGATTGCTATATTATAGGAGAATATTAGCAAGGCAAGTACTCAGGTTCTGAGATAGATTATATTGATGGTTTCTGCTATTAAACAGATGTAAGATCCAACGAGGAAATTTTTCTGACAAGAAGCGCCTTTCCATAGGGTAGCATAAAACAAGTCTCCACTAGTTACTATGGTTTAAATCTAAAATAATTTATACTATATTTATATATCTGTCAATATCACTTATCTTTCCTGCCCACCATTTTTCAAATCAATGTATAAAATAATAAAATCAAAAAGTATCTATAAAGTAGGAACTGTATGCATTGAACTACTTTTTAATGTTATAAAACTAATGTCTGCCACCAGTCCTCCAGACAACACCAATAATGAAGATAACAAATGCTATTTATCTATTCCCATCCAATTCTCACAACAATCCTATATCCATTATACATGTAAGGAAGATTTTGCTGCCTAAAGAGGTTATGGTAATTTCCCATAGAGGAATAATGATTAGCGTAATGATTCAGAGTAGAAGCTCAGACTGCCTGGAACTGAAGTCCAGTTGTGCCTCTTATTCTCTGACTTCTGCCAAGTTACCTAAACTTCCTGTGTTTCCATTTCTTTAATTATAAAGTGTGGATAATATTAGTACTATCACTTAACATTCTTGCTTACAACCCTACCTGTAATTAAGGTGTGTGAAATCCTTAGCAGAGAAGATAGAAATGCTTACTAGATTAGTCCCCACAGCTGGTGCGGAGCAGCACTGCAACTTAAACCCCAGCACCCTGGCTTCAAAGCCCACAACACTGTAACGATGGGTAGGGGAAGAGGAGCAGACACCAGGCAGCGCTGGATTCAAATCCACCTCCCCATTAAAAGGTGAGGTGCCTCTGGCAAATTATTTATACCTCTCTAGGTCTCATTTAATCATCCACAAACAATAATGTCTATCTAAAAATAGTACAGAGATGGGATTTCGGGTCAAGATGGTGGAGTAGGTAAATACTGTGCTCACCTCCTCTCAGGACCACATCAATTACAAATAAACCACAGAACAACCGTCACTGAGCATCGCCTGAAGTCTAGCTGAAGCTAAGCTCTACAACTAAGGACATACAAAAGAAGCCACCTCAAGACTAGTAAGAAGGGCAGAGATGCGGAATGGACTGGTCCCATGCCTGCGTGTGACCATTAAAAATCAGGAGGGGTATCTCAGCCATGGAGATCTCCCCCAGAAGAGTGAGGGGTCCCAGCCCTCACATGCCTAGGGTTCCAGTACCGGGGAGAGAAGTCCCCATAATATCTGCTGTAAAAACCAGCAGAGACTGTCGTTGAATGAGATCGAGGGTAGCAGCATTCCCAGGCGCTCCTCTTAAAGGGGCCATGCATGGACTTACTTGCTGACGGACTCACTCCCTCTGAACTCCATTGCTGGAGCAGCAGCCCAAAATGTGGCAAAGACATACGAGGAGGAACTGAACTGTCTAGCTTTAAGGTGAGAGCAGGAGAGGCAGATTTCTCCCAAACAGGGGAGCTGGCAGAAGCCATTGTTTCTTCGTTGAGCCCTCCCACTCCCTCTGTGCAGACATAGGCAGATGTCACATCTGAGTCTCCATCAAACTGGCTGTCTCCTTTCATCTGTCCTGCCCTAGTGATTCCCTGAGACCATTCCTCACCCACATTTTGGGTGCACCCAAGCCACTTACAGTGGCTTTTCTGTATAAACAGCCTGCCTTGGCTCATGCTGCAGACTTTCTTAAAATCTCTCAAAGGTTCACAAAACCCAAACAAGCAGCATCTGGCTTCGGCATGTCCCATACCTCTGGCTGAGCAGCCACAAGCACGGCACTAATGACAGCCAGCCTTGGTTTGCGGCTTAGCCTCTCAAGGCACCTCCCAGCACTGTGAATACTGTTGCAATGAACTTAAGGTACATATGTCTTTACAAATAAATGTTTTTAATATTTTCAGGTAGATACCTTGGTCTTAGAGATTTTATAAATTTTATAAATTTGACCTCAAAGGCAAGGTAAGTAAAAGCAAAAATAAATGAATGAGACTATATCAAACTAGTAAATCTTCTGCATCGCAGAAGAAATCATCAACAAAACAAAAAGTCAACCAACAAAATTGGAGAAGACATTTGCAAACCTCTGATAAGAGGTTAATATCCAAAATATATAAATAACTCATACAATTAAAATAATCCAATTAAAAAATGGGCAGATGTCCTGAACAGACATTTCTTTCAAGAACACGTATAAATGGCCAACAGAAAAAAATGAAAAGATACTCAGCCTCACTAGCTACTAGGAAATGCAAATCAAAACCATAAGGAGATACCACCTCACACCTGTTAAAATGGCTATTATTAGCAAGACAAGTAATAACAAGTGATGGAGAGGTCGTGGAGAAAAAGGAACCCTCATACACTGCTGGTGGGAATGTAAACTGGTACAGCCACTATGGAAGTTCCTCAAAAAATTAAGAATTAGAGTTACCATATCACCCAGCAATTCATTTTCTGGATTTTGTTTTCAAAATGGAATTCTGAATATGTCATTTCCCTTTCAAAATCTTTTCATGACTACCTACTACTTTTTGGAGAAAATTTTAAATGCTTAGCATAGCATAATGGGACCTTGGTTTCCTTCTCCATCCTTCATCTGGCCCTTTTACACTTGTCTCCCCCAATATTAAATTACCAGAAATTCCTGAATTCATTGTGTTGCCTAAGCCTTTGGGATTTCTGAACAAGCTATTCCCTTTGCTTTAAAGCCTCTTCTAGTCCTTATCCCATGTGCATTATTAACATATACTTACTATTCAAAATTCAGGATTGCCCCTACCTTCTCAGAGAAATAATTACTCACCTCCAAGTTTAGATTGCATTCCTCTCTTCTTTGCCTAGATAAGAATCTATGATTAACTATCACAATATTTAGTGTCCATCAGTCAACTGAGGGTTCCTTGAAGGTAGAGTTAACTATTTCAACTCTACCAAAACTTAAGAGTATCTAACGCTAGTGCAATTTTTTACTGAATAAAAGTACAGAAGAAAAAACTACATGTAGTAAAGCCCTCATGATTTAGAGTTAAGCAAATTAAACTAGTACTGCTATTGTGATTTGTTTGAGTTTATTTAGAACTAGCTTTATCCATTGTGAGAATTCAAATCTTTTGACGCCATTGCTCAATTATCTTTCTGTCAAACCCTGGCCAAATCCCAGGTAGTTCTGTGTGCTGTTGTTTATGAAAGGGCAGTACAGGTTGTTTTTGAGATTCCACATGCCGGGATTCACTATCATCATGCATGTCAATGATGGTTTGCCAGGCATCTCTTCATAATTCACTTTACTTTGACTCCAGAGAGTTGGAGGGTTATACTAGTAATGCTACAATTCATATATTAAGAAGAGCAAACAACAGAAAGCAACTCTAACCAAGTAAGCATGGTGTATATTCTAGATTCAAACTTTTTTTTTCAATTCACTGCAGCATGTAGTTAAATAATTTTAGAAACCAGAACCTTGATTATATTCTCTTCTCTACTAACTAATTAATTCAGTAAAAAACAAATGAACAATTGGCATTCCCATGATACTAGAAGGACTATCAAACACGGTGTACTCATGAAAGCAAAACACTAGTTGGTTAAAATGTTATATTTCAAACAGATGGAATATCATCATAGGAACATATTTGAGTTGTGGTTTACAAAAGCATCATATTTTAGCTAATTTGACCCTGAGACCACAATGCAATATTGGAAAGAGAAATAATATAAGCCATTCCAAATAAAAGAGTTTAAAAAATCTTGATAAAGTTCATTAAGAGCTTAGAATTGCCCAGTTATTAAAGTTTTTTACATATACTGTTTTACTTACTTTTCATAACAGCCCTATAACAGATATTATTATTAACCCTCCTTTATAGATGAGGCAATTTAGAAACAAAACAAAATTTTACTAACTCTCCCAAAGTCACAAACATGTAACAGAGTCAAGATTCAAATCCAGAAAATGTCTTAATCATATAGTATTTGTTTCCTTAACTATTTCACCAGAATGACAATTGGGTGTCATCTTACAATCTAAACATCCATCTCTGAATTACTGGTTTCAAAAAAAAAATTGATATACAATTATTTATATCAGTGGCAAGTCAGTCACCAATCTTCACTGAATACCTACTACACTTAGTATCATGTTGGATAATGTAAATTATCAATATGGATACAAAAGAAACAGAAGCCAGAGTATCTGATGTCTGGTAGCTTTGAGTCTAGTTTTACATCTAGTAGAAGACAATACTAACCAATATAATTCAATGATAGTTAAAATACCTGGATTAGAAGTCTGAAAAGCTCTCAATTGAATGGTTCAAGTCCCAGCATAACACACTGGAAGTAGGTTAGCATGACTTCAAGTACCCTTTGGTGATTTCAAAGGTGACTTAAATGTCCCTGAGTCAATTCACATCAGCAACTGCTTCATTGCTCTCACTTGCTTCAAGTTTTGTTCTCAGCTCCTGAGCCTACGATTGTCTTTTTTTTTTAATTGAATATGTTTGACATAGAACTGTGCAAATTTAAGTTGCACAATGTATTACTTTGATACATTTATATACAGTTGTCCCTCGATATCCATGAGAGATTGGTTCCAGGAACCCCCATGGATACTAAAATCCTCAGATGCCCCAATTTCTTATAGAAAATGGCATAATATTTGCATATAACCTTTGCATGACCTCCGATATACTTTGAATCATCTCTAGGTTATTAATAATACCTAATACAATGTAAATTCTATGTAAATAGTTGTTACACTGTGTTGTTTAGGGAAAGATGACAAGGAAAAAATAATCTGTACATGCTCAGTACAGACACAACCATAGTAAGCCTAAGTATATAGTACAGGTCAGCAACAATTTAATATTTAAAAAAAATAATTTTATATATATATATATATTTTTTTTCCATCCATGGTTGGTTGAATCTACAAATGCAGATAGATAGGGCCAACTTTACTGTAATAGGATTGCCTTTGTAGCTATATTTATCACATTATATAATTATATACAATACTGTTGTCTACATTCATTATACTGTGCATTAGACCTCTATGGCTTACTTACTACTTGCAAGTTTGAACCCTTAACATCACTTCTATCCACTCCCCCCCTTTCCTGGTGACCACCATTATACTATTTGTTTTTTACAAGTGTGACTTTTCTTTTTCTAAGATTCCACATACAAGTGATATCATTTCTCTGCTTACCTCACTTAGCATAACCAGCCAGCTACCACCCCATGATGGGTCTAAAGAGTAGAACTTTTCCCTCCCGCAGCATTTTGTGTGTAAGAATTTTAGTAAAGAGAAGAAACAGCAGAGTATAATTTCAACATCGAAGTGAGAACAAACTTCAAATTTGACATCTGTCATTAAATTGCCCAAAATAGAGCCATGCTCTGTTGTAGACAATTTCTCTCTGGCGTACACCTTCTCTGGGCCCTGGCTTTGTGCTTTGTCACAGCAATTTCTTCCTTTTTCTTCACATTTCACTTACTTTTCTCATTTGAAGACGCCTCACCTCCCAGTTCATAAATAAAATAATTGTCTTTTATGTTTCTCTTTGTTTTTCTAAGAATGTTAAAAACTATTTCTTGGGAAAATTTCAAATATTATCATAAAGTATAACAAAAATTAATTTGGGGTTTTCATGAATGTCACCACATTTTTAATTTTAGCTCTCTTGAGGGGAGAGTAGAGGGAGTGATTTGATAGATACTAAAACTTTATTAAACAAAGCATTTATTTTTAATTCCATAATTTGATTTGTGTGAAGTTACAGTAGTGGCGAGGCAGAGAAGAGATGGCTGCAAGTTCTGGGAGAGAAGTGAGGGATAAGGAGAAAGAGTTGGGTACAGAAAGAGGCAGTGGGGGAAAAAGGGAAAGATGAAAAGTATAAAGTAAAATACGTAAGCACAGGAGCCATGCACGTGATATAGAGACATAGAGGAGAAAACAGAGAGAGGAAACAAAAGGAAATGAGAAAGAAGAAAAGTAGAGATCTAGAGTCAAATTTTGATATTTTGACCAAGTGGGTTTTCATACTGTTTCATCCTTAATCATAGGCTTTTGAAATGTTATTAATTGATATATGGATAATAATAGCTCTTTCAACCTGCTTTTATTTATCTAGGCTGAGATTTCACCCTAAAGCATTGGTACTCAAACATTTTGGTCTTAGGATCATTTTACACACTTGAAAACAAAGAGCTTGAAATTATATGGGTTATTTGCATTGATATATACCATGTTATAAATCAAAACTGAAGTTTTACAAAACTGAACTAATTTATAAAAAGTTATAAAAAAGGTTAATTGATTTTAAAATATATACTATAATACGCAACATTTTAAAGAAAACCTGTGTTTTCCAAAACAACAAAAAAACTGAGAGGAATTACTTTGTTTTACACATTTTAAAACATCCACAGATCTCTAGCTTGAAAGACATTCGGGGTCTCCTATCTGCTTCTGTGTTCAATATGCTGCAGTAAGCCATTTTGGTTGAGTATATGAAAAAAAAAATCCAGTTTCATAGAGATATAAATTTGAAAGAGAGAGAACCTCATGAACCCTGTGAAAGGCTCTCTCACACCCCTGGGGGTTATTTCACCACATTTTGGGAGCCAGTGCTCTAGACAGAATAAGTATGATTCAATTCTGTAAATGTTGACAGACGAAGCACCTTTGCTGTCTGCCAGCACCATGCTTCCGGTCTGCAGGTAGCCAAGGCCCTGACCTATGAGGTGTTTGGAGGCCAGCAGAAGAGGCACAGCTGTAGGCAGACCTCACCTCAAGGTTGTGTTGGGGAGGAAGCATGTTGGTCATGAAGGTTCAAGTGCTGAATCCAGACAGTGGGTTTGTTCATGTCACCATAACAAACCCAATAGAAAGAACCAAGCAGTGGTACACTGAAATTGAATAATGTACTTGCAATCTGCCCTAAACTATGCATCTCCTTCAAATTTTCTCTTGTGTCAGATAATTATGTAGACCTAATCCTGAGCACCACCTCTTTTTCCATTTGAACAGATGTCATACTAGGTCTGACTTATTCTATATTTTTGTAATTGTGAAATTGATTATTCAAACAAAAATACAAGACTTTTACATTTATCTGTCACCTTTCATCTTCCTGGGTTTGTTCCATCATTTCAGCCTGTCAGGATTGCTCTCAATCTTGTTTGTGATATCGAGTCTATTACCCTTTGCCTTTAGATTTATGTCATTTCATACATGCCGTGAAAAGAAGCATCTATTTAATAGATTAATATATTATATAAACCCAAATAATGCCCTAAAAAGTATAGTATTATAAAGGTTATCATAATTATTAGTATCATTAATGTAAACAGATATGATCTGGAGAAAGCCATGGAAAAAGTATACATTTTATTCAATCTATGGGCCATCCATCACCCCTTTTCAGAGCTTTTCCCCTTGGCTGAAGCATCCATTTATCCTAAAGGACTATAAAAGCTGATAGAAGCTAATGATGTTTTAAGAAGAACGTTTAGGAACCCAGAATCATTTAAGGCACAAGGCATTAAATGAGAAATTTCAGGCAGGAAAATGAGATTTGGTGGAGCACGAGAAAACTGTTCATAGACTCCAGTGCCTGTTTGGTAAGATAGGTAGCTGACTAGTGTAGGAAAGGGAAAATTGCTTCCTCTCTCCATCTTAGGCTCTCAGGCTGAGGCCCTGTAAGTTGCACTGACAAAGGACAGGATAACAAGAGGCAACATACACATTTATTTCAGATTTACATGACACTGGCACCTTCAAAAGGAAAAGAAGACCTGAAGAAGTGGTGAAGCCTGAGCATTTTTATAGTAGGTTTGATGAAGAACGGAAAGTCATGGAAAATGTTAGAGGGCAAAAGAGTAGGAGATAAAGGTAGTAAGCTGGCAGGTAGGGTACTTAGTAAGGCCTGATCACATTCCTCTTAGCCTCCCTCTCGCTTTGGAGATAGAAATGCTCCTCTTTTCCTCAGGATATAGGGAGGGCAGCGCTCACATGAGGGTCTTATGACCCACTTCAGGGTGGACAGAAGAGGTCAGAAAGTCCTTCCTTCACTTACGTTTTTCAAATTTCTTCAGCTGAAAATATTCAGTATGCTAAGGTGCCATATTTTGGGTGTAGCTGTCCTGAACGCCATCACTACTGGCCTATGAGGTAGTCTACAAAGAGTATTACAAAATTCTTCAAAATATGATAACAATTAATCAAATGAAGGAAAATGCTTAGCAAATGTGCAAACAATTCACAGATGCTTTATGCTTTGGAAATCTTCTGAGCCTATGAAAGAAAAACCTTCAGCACCAAGACATATGTTGTCTATTAATTACTAATATGATAAATGCCAAGGAGTGCTTTCACTGAAGGGTCAGGGTGTCCAAGTAAATTTTTATGACAAATAGTAAAAATATAAATTCAGATATATAGACAAAATATTAATGTCTATGACGACTCCCATGACAAATTATATATATTCTAAAATCTGAGCACTTTGGGACCCGTTGTGGTTACCATCACCTATTCATGAATGAGACTCCAATAGTTGTCTTCATTAATTATTACATTTTAAGAGTGATGCTATAGAGGAAGATTATATACCTATGTTAGTACGTGTATGCAGTACCTCAACAGTATTTCATTTATCCCAGGAGATGGGGTCTATCCTAAATTATAAAATACTTGAGAAATGGTTGGTGAAAATGTCTATTTTCTTCTTTGTTTCACTGAGTACAAAATAAACTGTCAGCATAGAGCAAATAAGTAATGACTGGTAATACTGAGTTTTAATATCCATCATTTCTTTCTGTGTCCCATCCATCATCCTTGAAAATCACTCAGTGAAGAGGAATAGAATTTTTAATGTCCTGGTAAGCACCATTTCTTTCTGTTAGCAGAGGGTTTATGGGGAAAGGAAGAGAAAGAGTGATGAAGGGGCACATCCTGGGAACAGAAAACCCACAGCAAAATGGAGAACTGCAAGGGTTGTGTCTCCCATCCAACTCCCTAGTTTGGTGCCATTCCCCCAACCAAACAGTGGCATCTCCAATCTACCTCTGAACCCCCAAATCTCAACCACTTGCTTTTCAACTATCCTCATTCTACGAGTATATCTACACATGATGCTACTGTTCTTAGGAAATAATAATTGTGGAGAATCCAATTCTTGGAGGCGTAGGATTGGCATTTGCCTGGGTTACTAAGCTTCATGCATCCTGATGTAAATATGTTGAATTATGCTTTTGAGTTAGAAGGCACCAAACCACCATTGCTGAGTTATTCTTTCTAAATTTCAACTTTACAGAAATTTAGAATCTGGAGTATCTATAGAGAAAACAGAGGAGAACCCCATTCACGTTAGAAGTGCATTAATTAGAAAGAAAAAAAGAAAGGTGGCATTAGAATGGAAATTAAGATTCCTCTAACCTATTTTCTGATTTAGCATTCTTTTCAGTCTATTCCAAAGTTCAACTTCTTCAGTACTGAAAGCTGCAAAGAGAATTAAGGAGCAGTCTTTGGAAGCTTTTGCCAAATTCCACGAAGATTCTATTCTACCACTATTCTTAGTACCTCCCTATTACCTTGAGTTTAAAAGGATTCTATCATTCCTGTTTGGAGGTACTCCAGGTTGGTTTGCATCTCATCTCACTTAAGGCTCTCAGCAGGGTAAGGTACCATCCTTGGGAAGTATCTCATGCTACGGCTTCTCATGAGGCTGTTTCTTTTTTATTTTTTCAATTACAGTTGACATTCAATATTATATTAGTTTTAGGTGTACAGTATACTGGTTGGACATTTACATAACTTACAAAGTGATCACCCCAATAAGTCCAGTACCCACCTGGCATGATGCATATTTGTTATTGACTATATTTCCTATGCTGTATTTTATAGCCCCATGACTATTTTGTAATTGCCAACCTGAATCCCTTCACCTTTTCATGGGGCTGTTTCTGACCCTTGACACAATGCATCTTAGCAAATGTTTATAAATGTGAGTGATGGTAGAAAAATAAAAGAACTATCAACCATTTTCACCTGATTTTACCTGTAAGGCAAGAGATAATTTTAGATTTATCCATTTATAGTCATTCAAAAAATAAATATTTCTCACATATCCATGCTACACAATTCAGCAACTATCCATGGTCTACTCATGAGAGAGTACAAGTTTTCAGTTAAGAGAGGAATTACTAAGAAGCAATTAGCACAATGGCAATTGTCTGGCTTTGGAGTCCTGTGACCCCATCCATTTGTTTCCTTAATAGATCTATAATCCTGATCAAGTTAATTCGTGGATTTAAAAAACATTTTTGTTAAATTGTTCCTTAAAGAAATTTTGAAAGATTAGGCACCCAGCTTGCATATGTTAAAGTTAATATCTAAAACTTTCATCCTAAATTTAAATTCTTTTAAAGGATATAATTCCCAGCTTATTTTAAATAATGATGTGTTACATAAAAATGTTATATTTCTTATAAATAATTCATTGGGACATAAAAGACAGTACTCCAACACTATTATCCTTTTAAAAACTATATGAACACGTTCTTTAATAGTGGAAAGTGTGTCATTGTTCCTATTCTTCCTGGAAATTGTATATTCATTAATTTTTTTCCACAGAAGTTCATCCTAATGTAACATTTCTTTATATTTTAATAATGATCCCATAGTAATTTTGCTGTTTTCATAGCAGTTGTCACCATCTAACATGCTATTAGTGTGAATGCAAGTATGTGTCCATTTTTGTTTTTTGTTTCCCTCTCTGATTTCCACCATCTTCTAGAACATGAGCCCCTAGAGGGCAGAGGTCCATTTTGTTCACTGATGTGTCTCAAGCACCAAAATCAGGGTCTGCCACATAATGAATATTTTTGAATACATGAATGAATGGATGAATTAATTAATGAGTGTCAGAAAAGGGGCATAAGGAGTCCTAGTTAAGCGGAATGAGGTTCAGTTGAAATTCAGTGGTAAGAGAACACTTCTCAAAGAAGGTCACATGTGAATAATATTCTGGAAGAAGCAAGCCACACAGTTTTCTGGGGGAATAGCATGCCAGCAGAGGTAACAGCACCGGTAAAGTCTCTTTCTTAGGAAGTGTCATGGCTGGAAAGTTTTGAAAAATTCCTTGAAAGCCAGTGTGGGTAGAAAAAAAAAGACTAAATAGAAGATAGAATTAGAATAGAGAATAGAATTAGAACCAAATCTTTAATGGATGAAGAACTAGTGATGATGATGGTGTGGACAATGAGATGAAGAAAGAGGTATTGCAGAATGCTTAATCTGGATGCAGCTTTAAGTTGTTTTTCCTTCCTCCTCTTATTTTGCAAACAAGAAAACTGATACAGAAAGTTAAAGTAATTTTATCAAGGTATCACAACAAACCAAGAGAGGAATGGGACTAAATCTTAGTGACCAGGCTCTCATCTCATCTGTCCTATTCCACTGACAGCCCTTCAAGTCCCAAAGGGAAAGTGATGATTTGCCAAATCCTCTCTCTGTGTAATTAGATTATATCATTCTCCACAGTGTTTTAGTTTAGTACTTTCATAAATATCAAATTCCTTTTTGGGGGGGGCAGTAGGGAGAGTAATAATGAAGTAATGTGATTTTATGCAGTATTTTAATATTTTAAAATTTTTGTAGAAAAGGGCTCTTTTCTTTGTATAATTTTCCTTTTTCATAACTGACAGTCTCTGCCTCTGGGCAAACACCACTGACATTCCAAGGAGGGCAATATATAGTATTGTCAGAATTTTCATATAGGTAAATTTGATGGTTTAATACTGAATTATGCAAAACAAGAAGCAGCTGGCTTAAATTAAACTTTAAAATGAAATAGTAAATTATCAGAATATCTGAATAATAAAATGGAAATTTAAATTAAAAATATGCATAAAGAAGAAGAGTCCAGTCAAAATGGGTTTGCTTTTAAAAAATGATTGTATTTAATCTCTCGCCACTACTTTTGTATGAACATTGAAGATGCAATTGCCCATTATTTATTGTATGCATTTAATGAATATTTTATAAGGTCTGGGCAAGCACTGCATTTACATAACATATGTTAATGGTATGGCCACCAATAATGGAAAAAATGACTTTGATATAAAATCTATCAGGTACTTCCTGATGTTAGCTGCAACTTAATGTTAAGTAAATGTCCATTTCTGTAGGAGGAAAAAAAAAGTATTTTTGTTTGCTTACAAGGGTCATCCACTAACTCTAATACTTTTAGAAATCATCTCTAATTAGTTTTGTTAAGAAATTGTAGATGACTCAACTATTCTGATCTTTAAATGTCTTCTCTACTTGTAGGCACTCTGCGCTTTCTTTTTATCCCTAAAGTCAGTGAAAGACAAATAGACATGAGGAGAAGCATATATGCACAGAGTGTGGCAAACCTCCTATTGCTATTTCTTATCCAAGATTTGACCTGAAAAAAAAAACCCAAAACACTTCACCCATAATTTCAGACATATTTCTAGCTATAATTAATTTTTAAATCTATAAAAATGATACAATGATTTCCATCATACAGAATGATGTAACCTAACACATTTAAACAAGTGTAATCTCTTGTAATAACTTTTGTGATGCTCAGGAAAAACATAAAAGCTGCTTTATTTAAAATTTTAGATGTATCCCTCATAGAAATTAGTAAGGAAAAGAATAACATTAAGATCTAATTTAGTTTTCCAGAGAATGATTTTGGGGCAGGGGTGGGGGGGTGGTGGTGGTGGAAAGAGAATGATGTTTTACTTTCCTTCATTTTTCATTTTCATGTTTCCTCTGACTGTCCTTTTCTCCCACATGCTAGAAACTACTATGTGTTCACCAAGACCCATTTCTTTTTCTTACTGACATACACATCAGCCTCATAGCTATTAAGTGGAGCCAAGTGAGCATGACAAAAGAATGTGAATATAGTAATATACAATATTTAGAGGACTTATTTTTAAAAACCCCTCATGCAATCCCCCATGAATTCTCTCTTCACTTTTCTGCCACTTTGTTGTAAAGAATGAAGTGGGAAAGGCAACAAAATATGTATAAGATCTACATGAGGAAAACTATTAAATTCTGAAGAATGAATTCAAAGAAGAATTGAATAAGTAGAGATATATTCCCTGTTCATGAATAAGAATACTCCATATTGTCAAGATGTCAGTTCTTTGGAAATTAATATATATCCAATGCAATCATAATCTAAATCCCAGCAAGTTACCATACAGGTATAAAAAACTAATTGTAAAGTTTATATAGAAATGCAAATGACCCAGAATTGTCAACACATATTGAAGAAGAACCAAGTTAGAGGGCTGATGCTACCTGACTTTAAGACTAACTGTAAAGCTACATTAATCAAGGCAGTGCAGTATTGGTGAAAGAACAGACAAATAGATCAACAAAATAGATAGCCCAGGAATTGAATGATTTTATATATATATATATATATATATATATATATATATATATATATATATATACACACACACATACACACACACACACATATTCAACTGATCTTTGACTAATGACTAAAGACAATACAAAAGAACAAAGATAGTGTCTCTAACAAATGATGCTGGAACAACTGAACATCCACATGCAAAAAAATGATAATAATAATCTTGGCACAGACTTTTACAAGTGACAAAAATTAACGAAAAATGAACCATAGGCCTAAATGTAAAATTTAAACCTTAAAAACTCTTACAAGTTAATATATAAGAAAACCTAGAGGACTTCGGGTATGGTGATTTTATTTATTTATTTATTTATTTATTTATTTATTTATTTATTTATTTGATAAAATGCCAAGGGCATAATTCATGAACAAAAATAATAAGCTGGACTTTATTAAAATTAAAAACTTCTGCTCTCCCAAATACAATATAAAGTGAATTAGAAGACAAGCCATAAACTAGGAGAAACTATTTATAAAAGACACATCTATAATAAAAGACTGTTATCCAAAATATAAAAAGAACTCATAAAACTCAACAATAAGAAAACAAACATGATTAAAAGTGGGCCAGCAACCTTAACAGATACCTCACCAAAGAAAATATACAGATGGCAAATAAGCATCTAAAATGAAGCTCTACACCATATGTCACCAGAGACATACAAATTAAAGCAAGCCACCACTATATACCTATTGTAATTGCCCAAATTCAGAATGCTGACAACACCAGATGATGACAAGGATGTGGAGCTAAAATTCAAATGACTGACCTTTCATTCATTGCTGGTGGAAATTCAAAGTGGTACAGCCACTTTCAAAGACACTTTAGTGGTTTCTTACAAAATTAAACATACTTGATATAGTCATATCCAGCAATCACATTCCTTGGCATTTACTCAAAGGAATTGATAGATAATTTATGCCCATACAAAAAGTTTCACATGGATGTTTATAGCAGTTTTGTTCATAATTGCCAAGACTCAGAAGTACTCAAGATGTCCTTCAGTAGTTGGATATATAATTAAACTGTAATGCATCCAAACAATGGAATATTGTTCAGAGCTAAAAGGAAATGAGCTATCAAACTACGAGGAGACATGGAGAAACCTATGAGCAGGTAAGTGTGAGTGAATTTAACTTACCCATTTAGAAAAAAAAAATCAAATTGGCTATTAAACAAAATACAACATTATGTAATATACAATAGACTTATCTAAAATAAAATTACCTAAAATGCTAAAAGCATAAGATACACCAAGCGTATGAAAACAAAAATAAAGCAGCAATTACAATGTTGACATCAGACAAAAATAATTAAATGAGATGACGACAATTTTAATAATAAAAGCCACAAACCAGAATGAACATATTACTGTTAAAAGTACTCAAGCACACGGTGGAAATTTCATGAACTTAATTGTCTGACCTTTGTATGTACCAAATAAAAGCCATTTTCTATAACTGCTGAATTTATATATCATTCTCAATACAAGACTGAGCAGTGGCCAAAAAATGTATTAAGGATAAAAAATTAAAATAAAACCTTTAAAGTAAACCTTACTGATGCATATATCAAATAGCACCTTCTTATCAATATACTTTATTTTACCAAACACAGTAATTATAAGTTAAGACACTAAAAATATCAGTAAGTTAAATGAACTGGAGATATTTGAAATAATAGTGTCTGATCACAAGGCAATAAAACGGAAATTAAAAATAAAATAAGAAAAAGTCTCTTCCAGCTGGAAATTGAAAAGGGCTTTCTATTTACTAACTTAGAAGTGAAAGGAAAAATACAAATACAAATAAATTTCTGAAAAATATCAGAATATATGGGGGATATATAAAGGAGAATCAGAGGACAATTCAAATCTTTAAAAAATTACCAACAAAAATTTTTAAAAACGAAAATCAATAAACTGAGTTAACACAAAAGTAAACCAAAAGAAAACCAACTGGGAAAATATTAAAGGCAAAAGCATCAAGGTAAAGAGAAGAAGACCAATGGGTATCATTAACCATAATAATAGTAGTAATCATAATGAAGTAAAAATAAAATCCTTTGAAAAATATAAAAAAATAAACAAATGACTAGCTAACTTACACAAATAGAAAATGAAGACAGCAAATTAAAAATATAAGGAAGATTCTGGCAAAGATGTTAGAGTAGGCAAAGGCTGTGCTTCCCCCTTTCATGATCACATCAAAAGTACAATTAAACTACAGAGCATCCATCACTGAGAATAGCCTGAAGTCTAGCTGAACAGTTGTCCTATAACTAAGGACACACAGAAGAAGCCACCTCCAGACTGGTAGGAAGGGTAGAGATGCAGAACAGGCTGGTCTCACACCTGCATGTGGCAGTTAAAAATCAGCAGGAATAGCCCAGCTGTGGAGGTCCCCACTGAGGAGCAGGGGGCTTCAGCCCTATACCACACTCCCCAGCCCAGGGTTCCAGTGGTGGGAAGAGAAGTCCCCACAACATCTGGCTGTGAAAACCAGCAGAGATTGATCTGAGAGGGTGCGACTGTATCCCAGACATTCTTCTTAAAGGACCCGTGCATGAACTTACTTGCTGATGAACCACACTCTCTGAATTCCAGAGCTGGGACAGCAGCTTGAAAGGCACTAGAGACATATAGGAAAGGACTGAACTGTCTGGCCTCAAGGTGAGAGCTGGCGGGGCAGCTTTCTCCCAGGCAGAGTTGCTGGCAGAATCCATTGTTCCTTTGTTGAGCCTCCCACCTCCCAGAGTGCAGAAATAGGAGGCTTCTATGCCTGACTCTCAATAAATCTGGCTAATACCTTTCTCCCTATCCTGGTGATTTCCTGAGACCTGGTCCCACCTAACTTCTGGGCACACCCAAGCTGCTTCTAGTGGCTTTTCATTTTTTTTTTAATTGGGGAATTGGGGGGATGGGAACAGCGCTGGGGAATTGGGGAAGGGGAACAGGCAAGTTGCTGTCCTTTTGTTCTTCAGTCTAGTTGTGGAGGACATTGCTTCACTGGCCCAAGTTGGCACCATCATTGGGCTCTTCCCGGGCGAGGCAGATCAGTCGCTGGCTTCTGGACGGCCGCTCACTGCGGCTGCTGGCCGCTCACGCTGGCTGCTGGCTACACACGGTAGCTTATGGCAACCCACTGCAGCAGGGGCTGCAGCCTACACCGTTGAAGGCGACTCACGGCAGCCCAGCTCCAGGTTGAGCTGTTGTTCAGCATCTTAGCTGTAGAGGGCAGTGTCACTGGCCCTCATATGTGGGATCCGAACCGGGGCCCTCTGGCATCCCAAGCCAGCTCTTAACCATTGCGCCACTCGGCCGGCCCTCTAGTGGCTTTTCCATACAAATTGTCTATCTTGGCTCATGCTGTGGACTTTCCTAAAATCTCTCAAAGTTTTACAAACCCCAAACAGGCAGTGCCTGGCCTCAACACACCATGTACCTCTTGCTAAGCAGCTCCAAGCTCAGAACTAGCAGCAGCTGACCTCGATTCATAGCTTGGCCTCTCCCAGGCACCTGCAAGCCCAGCACAGGTGGTGGCCATCTGAGGATTGTTTTATGGCTTATTCCAGGTGATGACTTTACAGGCAAAGCTATCATGTAAAATTGAAGAAAAGATAAAGAGCTTCCCAGATGTTAAAAAACTAAAGGAATTCATCACCACCAAACCAGTATAACAAGGAGTGTTAAATGGACTTCTTGGAGGAGGAGGACGGGGAGGGGGAGGATGTGGGGAATGGGGAGAAGGAAAGATTTTTAAAAGTATGAGTAATAAAATGGCAATAACTACATACCAATTAATAATTACTTTCAATATAAATGGATCACATGCTCCAATCAAAAGACATAGGAGACATGAATGGATAAGAAAAAAAAAACCCATACATATGCTGCTTAAGAGATTCACTTAAGATTGAAAGACAAGGCCACCCAAGTGGCTCAGTTGGTTAAGAGCTCACTCAAGAGTGCGAGCTCTGAGCAACAGTGGTTGGATTCCCAGCCCGATCTGAGCTGCCACTGAACTGCTGCTGAGCTGCCAACAGGTGGCAGGATGGCTCAGCTAAAAAACAAACAAACAAGCAAACAAAAAACCACAATGATTGAAAGACACACACACAGACTAAAAATAAAGGGATGGAAAAATATATCTCATGAAAATGAAAAAAAAAATTAAAAAAAGGTGGGGTTGGCAATACTTATACCAGACAAAATTGACTTTAAAACAAAGACTATAACACGAGACAAAGAAGGATCCAGTATTCCCACTTCTTGATATTTATCTGAAGAAACCCAAAACACTACTTCAAAAGGACACAGGCATCCATATGTCCATTACAGTATTACTTACAATAGCCAAGATATGGAGGCAACCTGAGTGTCCATCAATGGATAAATGGATAAAGAAGTGGTACATACATACAATAGAATATTACTTAGCCATAAAAAAGAATAAAAGAATGAAATCTTGCCATCTGTAGCAACATGCATAGACCTAGAAGGTATTGTCCTAAGTGGAGTATGTCAGACAGAGAAAGACAAATACTATATGATTTCAGTTATATATGGACACTAAAGAATGAAAAATGAGCAAATAAAACATAAACAGGCTCATAAATACAGAGAACATTTTGATGGTTGCCAGATGAGAGGGCATTTGGGGAATGGGTAAAAAAGGTGAAGGGGTTAAGAAATGCAAACTGGTAGTTACAAGAGTAGTCATGGGGATGTAAAATATGGTGTAAGGATTATAGTCAACAATATTGTGGGCCAGCTGAGTGGCTCAGTTGATTAAGAGTTGGCTTAAGAGCACAAACTCTGAGCAACAGGGCCGCCGATTCGATTCCCACATGGGCCAGTGATGCTGCGCCTGAGCTGAGCTTTCGCTGAGCTGCCAACAGGTGCCAAGATGGCTCAGCTGGTGTAACAACAAGATTGCCTGTTCAATGGTGGGCTATGCCCACCTGCACCTAAAACTGAACTCGGCACCTTGAGCTGAGCTGCCGCTTGGATGGCTCAGTGGATAGGGCGTGTGCTCTTAACAACAAGGCTGCTGATTTGACTCCCTCATGGGATGGTGACTATGCCCACCCACAACTAAGATTGAACACAGTTGCCGACGGAAAGCCAGATGGCGACTGGTGCCCTCCACAATAAAGACTGAAGAACAACAACTTGGCTGGTCCCCTTCCCCAATTCCCCAACACTGTTCCCCTCCCCCAATTCCCCAATAAAATCTTAAAAAAACAAAACAAAACAATATTGTAACAACTATATATGGTGTTAAATTGGTACTAGATTTATTGGGTTGATGACTTCATAAGTTACATAAATGTCTTATCACTATGTTGTACACCTGAAACTAATATAATATTTTATGTTAATGGTAATTAAAAATATATTTTTTAAAATATAAGGAGGAAATAACTAGATACAATGGAGATTTAGAACATCATGAGATAAGCTTGCATGCCTCTTTGAAAATAAGATAGAAAACCAAGATGGATATGTTCTTTGTATAATACAGTTTCCTAAAATTGTCCTCAGTTGAGTCAGAAAATTTAAACAGACAAATGTATACAGAATAAAGTTTTGAGAAACTACCTCTATTAAAAAGGCAGCAGATCCAGGTGGTTTCACAGGCAGTTCTACCAAACCTTTAAAGATCCCATAGATCCAATGCTATATAATTTGAAAATATCCTAAATAATTTTATAATGGAAGCACAGAATTGATACCTAATCCTGATAAAGATAACACACACACACACACACACACACACAAAATGCAGACACATATTACTTATCGATAATAATTTGAAAATCCTAAATAAATTATTAGCAGACTCTAATACCTCATTAAAAAATAAGATGTTATCACCAAGTAGATTTCAATCCTAGAATGTGAGGTTGGTTCAGTATGAGAATGTCTATTAACATGTCACATATTAATGGTACTCTGGAGAAAAATCACATGATTATCTCCAGTATACCAAGAAAGGCTTTGGAAAATACAATCCTATTCCTTATTGAAGGTTTCAAAAAGCAGAAATGTATGACTACTTTCGTAATATGCAAAATATGTAAAGATATCACAATACTAATGCCAGTATCTTACTGTGAAAAATAGAAGTTATCTCCACTAAGGTCAAGAAAAAACTCCAAGGTGATTGCTACCTGCACTATTTAATATTGTACTGAAATAATTAACCAATGAATATACATAAGATAAATTATGAAAATAAAAATTGGAAACTATTTCTATTTTTAGATTATATGATAGACACTCCTAGGTACCATGATAAAATAACTTGAATAATAAGATACTTTAGCAAGATAGAAGACTTTAAGATTGACATATGAAAATCAGCAACCTTTATAAAATAAATGATAATTACCCTAATGGTTCACTTTGACACAGAAGTTCAGTGGTCAAAAAACAGTATTTGCCAGATTCATACACACAATTCTGTTTTAACAAAGAGCTCTAAGATACTTCATGAGATCCAACCAATTCTTGTGCTTGCCTGTCATTCCATTCATTCCTCAGCATTCATATTTTTGGCTAATATCCATGGACTCCTGCTAAGTTCAGTTTTACAGCCTCAGAGAAAAGAACTGCTAAATGTACATTGGCAATGATTTTGACTATGCGTGACTCTGTGGATACAGTAAATCAATCCTTGTAGCATTCAGGGGTTCAGTACTTTGTAGAATGTTTTGTAAGTATTTCAAATACCTACATACAAAAAGGCTCTTCCATTATTGAAAGACTGCAACTTCTGGTAAGCCCTGAAAAATGTTATGAATCTGCTCATTTAGCAGATTTTCTCAAATGTATAGTAAAGCTATTCTAGCCTCAAAATAAGATTGCTTCTGTTTGAAATTTTCCAAGATGATTCTTATTATCTTTTACAAAACAGCAAACGCACAGCCAGGGTAACTTCTAGAATAATTTTTGTAAAAATTTTTTCTAATACTACCTTGCATTGCTATTCTATGTCTTTCCTGAATATATTGAGTATAGATTGGTCATATTTGTTAGGGGGGTTTTGTCAACTTGATCCATTGAGCCGGTTCACTTTCAAATGTTAGAAACTTTGTATGCTGCTCATCAAAGGAATTTTTTTTTTCTTTTTAAAAACATATACATAGTGATATACGAATATCTAAACTGACTATTAGGGATTCCTGAGAGGCAGATTTAATGTTGTTCTCAGATGCTCTTCTATCACATTGTTCATGGATGTCCTCTTTTTAAACAAAAGGTTCATTCAAAAGTCTCATTTCTGACATATGTGGGTATTTGCTAAGACAAGTGCTATTCCTTGGGACCTATTGATCCCTACTTACCTCTGAATATTGTGTACATATATGTGTGTGAATGTACATTTTGGGAAGGAGACATAGACCTTCACTTTCAGTAGATTCTTAAAAACCAATGTATTGATATTACAAAGTCAATACAGTTGAAATCTCTGAAAAGAGAGCAGTAACTGTGATTGATTTTCTTACGAAATGGCTCTTTGGCAAACAAAAATAGGAGTAAAAAATTTTGATGACATAAACCTATATGTTGTAAAATGAATAAGACTTAGTCCCCAGTGCTATTGATAGGCATTTAGTAGATTGTTCATGTCCAACATTGAACTTGATAAGGATAATATTTAGGAGAGGTTTTGCAAAAATTGTTTGTTTTACATATTATCTTCGCAAAGGGAAATGGCTCTTAGATGTCCTATCAGGCATTCACAATGTAAAACACAAAAGAAACTTTTACAAATCAATCTTTCTAAAATAATCTTTGAAGTTCTGGAACAAAGCTCAGCTGGCTCTCAGTTCAAATCAGATTTGAGAATTGAAGGGCTTTTTCAATTATGCTATAAGCAGCAGGTTTCCATTAAAGCCCAGACTTCATCATCTAAATACCTGCTGCTGTTCTTATAAATAAGTGTAATGGGTAAATCATTGACTGATTCATTTATTTCTAATACTGGCTTTTGTGATTCTGAAGTCTAAAAGCAAATATGTAAGTTCTTAAAACGTTAATATATTTTCCCTAAAATTTGTTCCAAACTTCTTCAGCCTTCAAACCATTTTTCCAAGTTTATAGTAATTAACTTAGCCAATAAATACACACAATGTTTTGTGACGCTTCTTGGTAGCTACCATAACTATGATGTACTGATGCTTGGCAGATGAAGAGTTTAAATGTGTTGATTGAATGATGTGACCTCTGTGTAGATGTATTGATCATTATTAGCATTTTGAAAGAGAACCAGATCAGGACAATAATTAACGCAGTGAACATGGATTTTATTTAGGCACTATTGCAACAGGGGAAAGAGACTTTAGTTTAGAACTGGTCTCAATTCCAAATCCAGCAGGGACAAGTGGGAATTTATAGCTAAAGAGTGGGGTAGGGGTCAGGGGATGGGAAGTTGCTACAGGATTAGGGAGGATTCTGGTTAAACAGATTTAAGAGGGAACTTCCTGAATGTTAGCTAAGGTAATCAGAGGTCACCTGGGACCTCAGTGGAGACTGAGGAATCTTATCATATTTTATGGGTGAGCAGATATCTATTGTGAAGATTTCATTCTACACTGACCTAGCAGGATTCTTGCTAAACCTGGGCAAAGCAGAGATGAACACATACGCTAAGTGTTGAAACCTAGTTTTATAGGAGGGCTCAGAGGAGGCTGATTAAAGTTTAGTCAAGGAGAGTCTTCGTTAGTATGATATAAAAATGAAGAAGAAGGTAAAGTCTGTTCCCAAGCATAAAGGCATGCTCATGGATAGAAAGTACTTCAGGAAGTCTGAGAACACAGAGTAGCTGTTTGAGTAGTGGTATAAGTTGAGACTGAAAAGCTATGATGAGCATATGAAAGCCCATAAGACAAGTTAACAACTATGGTCATTATCCTAATAGTTACTGACATATAAATGACATCCTTGTTTTTTAAATGATGATTCTCTTACCATTCTGAAAGTGCTAATGGAAGCGAAAGAACATACCTACAGAGAAATCAGTTTTGAGTCTATTGCAAAAGAGATTTTCAAGAGAAATATGACTCTGAACTAGAATAATATCAGAAAGAATTGAGATACATCTGAAAGATATTTAGGAGGTAAAAATAAAAATTCATGGTGCTGGATGGAGGATATGAGAGGGTAAGTGTCCAAAGGCATCTTTAAGGTGTTAACCTAAATAATTGACTATCATAAGATGGATGGTGAGGCTCTTAGTCACCATCAATTAGTAAATAGATGCATATCTGTTTGCTTAGAGGCGGTTAAAGTGGGAATGTCTTCCTTTTACTTTCAAATGTGCTGAGTCTGAGCTATCTTTGAAATTGAGTTGATTAACTAGCCAAGCCCATTTGTTCATTATGAGGCCGGGCGTCTGACCTCTATGAGACTTAACCAACCGGGCACAAAGAGATAGAGGAGGCAGCTATTTTAAAACTTGAGAAAAACATTTTCTAAATTCTCCTTGATGTCCACTTAATAAACATGTTGCTTTCAGTTTGTTTATCTGAAACATTATAGCTCCTAAAGCTATCTGTAAGGCATCTTGATTTGCATTTCAGAAACTTGCCCTAAACTATCAAAGTAAGTAATAATTTCATTTGGAGACTTCCTTTGTCAATGCAAAGACAGGAGGTATAAAAGTATTAAAGTGTAAATAGAAATTCTGTTTCACTGAGTCGGATTCCACACCTTTGCATTTCTCAGCAGGGTTAGACTAGTGTCTTGTACACGTTTGTTGAATTTAACTGTCTTCCCTGCTCTGAACATTTGCTGAAGCATATACACACTGTTAGAGGGAACCAGAGCCAAACAGTAAAGTGTTAAAAACAGATTTTGGCGGGAGCTACTGCAATGGGGAAAAAGATAACTCATTGTACCATTGGACCTAGTTCCAAATGGAACAAAGAAAAGTGGGGATTTATAGTCAAGAAGTGGAGATAAGCATTGGTGGATGGGAAATTATTAAAAGGAAACATCAACGTTAAGGGGGATCTTACTAAATAGGCTTAAAATAATTCTTGTTGAAGATAGACCACAGTGATCAGATATCTAGAGTTACACCAGTAAATTTAATTAATGCTTTAAAAAAGAGAGGGGATGAGATTGGGTGTGTTTGGGGTGGTATATATTGTGATGGAAAGAGAACTGACTCTGGGTGGTGAACACACAATGTGATATATAGATGATGTATTACAGAATTGTACACCTGAAATCTGTGTAACTTTGCTAACAATTTTCACACCAATGAACTTTAATTTAAAGACAAATAAATAAATAAATAAATAAATAAATAAATAAATAAATAGGGAGGAGGTGGGGATGGGGAAGAAGGTAATGGAATTATAAAGTACAAATTAGTAGCCACAATATTGCCACAGGGATATGAAAGACAATTTGGGGAATATAATCAATTATGTTGTAAAGATTTTGTAGGGTGTCAGATGGGCATTAGTCTTATTAGGGAGACCACTTTATGGACTGTGTAGATGCCTGGCCACTGCTCTATACACCTGAAGCTGAATAATATTGAATGTCCACTATAATGATATATATATATATATATATATATATATATATATATATATATATATATATATATATAATTATATAGATGTAGAGTACAGCATAGCGAATAGAGTCAATGGAATTGTAACAGCTAAATATGATATCAGAGGGGTAGTAGATTGGGGGAAGGGGTTATCACTTTGTGAGGGGTGTAAATGTCTAATTATTGCATTGTTTTATACACCTGAAACTAATAAAAAAAGAGTGGGGAATGAGGGATTTGATCTGATATTGAGGGGGATCAGGTATCAAGGGTGGGAGAGTCTCACTAAACTGACAGCAGGATTCCTGCTACAAGTGGGGTATACAGGCTTAGCAAGGATGGGGACAAGGTCAAGGTCTAATTGAGGAGAGGACTCAGAGGATCCTTACTCAAGTTTGGTCAAGGAGAGTGCTTGTCTCAAACCACACACACACACACACACACACACACACACACACACACACACACACACACACAGAGAAAGAGAGAGTGAGAGAGAGAAGGAAGAGAATGATTATACATACAAATCTTTTCTTTTCTGAGTTTGTTTCTTTACTTCAGAATTCCCTTGTCTCCTAATAATGAAAGTTTACATGAGGAAACTTTGCAAAAGAAATACTGCAAATGTATCACAAAAGTATAGATTTAGAGGAATGTAGAGAATTTACAGGAGATACCAAAAAGAGTAATGCAACTTAATAAAAGGTTCTAAAAAACACGTATTAGGCAAAATAAAATGGACTTCAATAACTTTAAATGTGAAAAGCTAACTAAGTATAAAAACTCATATAAGCATATACCTTTCCCACTACTAGAAACCTCAGAGATTGTCTTTTTATTTTAAAAATTAAGAGGTCAATTCCCAGAGAATGGATAGGACTTTTAGTAAAAAGATCTTCCCAATGAATATCAATTGTTTAACTAGAGGAAGACAAAAAAAGGATCCTACAGATATTATAGTTTGCATTTTCATTATGTCAGTAGCCTTCTCATTTTCGCTCCAACACAATTTTTATTGAAATAGACTTAAAATTTAGACATATTTGTTCCAAAGAAGTATCTGGCATTATTTTTCACTCTAGATACATTTTTTTCCTCTAGAACTTTTTCTTATTATCATCATTTTGTGGTACATACTGTGTAATTAAATTAGTCACCCACAGAAATAAGTCACTTACGAGAACCTATTAAAAGACTGATGAAGTACATCGGTGAATAACTTATTGATGAATCAGTGATTTTTTTTTTATTAAAGTGAATTTATTTTTTTTTTTCAGCAATGACAATGCAGTTTATTAGTCATCAGTTCCCTGATTATCATGACCCCACTATTGGTGAGTAAAAACCTCTTTTCTTCCTGAGCCCAAATGAAGACACTCTAAATAAGAGGTTTACAAATAATGTTGATGTCTTTGAAGAATAAGAAATATATTTTACACTATGACTCAGTAAACACACACATAAATATATAATATGGAAGCTACTACAATAAAAGCTTCAAGAAACAATATATGTCCTTACTTATTGCCGTGCACTCTCATATTTGCCATTCTATTTTATTTCTTACTGATAAATGATGGTTGGAATACATTAAGTTGATATCAGGGTCCATTAATGGATATCCACTGCTTCTGAAAAACTGCTCTGGATAATACAACTAATGTGATTGTAGTATTTATTTGGTCATTTGCTCACTTTATCAGTGTTTGTATCTTGTATTACACAATTAGGTAACCATATTAATGGTGCATTTGGAAAGGAGTCTAGGCATAGATATAATTTTGTTCACCATTTTTATTTTGCAGATGAGGAAACTGAGGCACAAAGAGTCAAAATGTTGTTAGAGTAAAAAAATCCAAACATGCTTCATTCTTCCTATCCAATTTTCTTTCTATCACATCAAGTGCAGAAACATTGCAACTGGGAACACATTTTCTTCCTCAATCAAAGCAGAAAAGATGTATTTAAAACTGCTTTACTCATTTAAAGAGCCACTTGAAAGAATCAGTTGAAAATTTCCAAGCACAGTCTGGCATAGCATTCTTCGTCCAGAAACACAATGGCATTAAACACACATTAAACATTATTTTATGGTAGCAAAAAACATAGCTTTTGGACCCCTCATGCCTGCAAGCGTGCCTAGACTGTATGCTCCTTTGATTACACCTCATCTCTCACCCTTTTTATTCTCTAAGTCTGAATATCTCCTATTCTCACCACCAGTGGGTGTGGTCTCATCTAGCCATTGTAATTCAAGGTCCTAGTGTGGATATAAAATGTGATACTATACAGAATTATCTTTTACTCCTTCCTGCAAATCCTCCAGGACATTTGTTTAAAGACTACTGCTGAAAAGAATAAAATTTACTCACTTTTAAAGAGATTTTTATTAAAATATAGCTAGCATAAAATATTATATTAGTTTCCGGTATACATCATGGTTATTCAACATTTATATACCTAAAGAAGTGACCACCATGATAAGTTGAGCAAACATTTGACACCATGCCGTGCCATCAAAATATTATTGACTATATTCCCTATGCTGTGTATTATATCCCCATGACTTATTTGTTTTATATCTGGAAATTTGAGCCTCTTATTCCCTTGATCTTCCCCCTTTAAAATTTTTTCAACTACAGTTGATGTTCAATATTACTTTATATTAATTTTCAATCTACAGCATAATCATTAGACATTTACATAATTTAAGAAGTGATCCCCCTGACTAGCCTAGAACCCACCTGGCACTATGCATAGTTATTACCATATTATTGACTATATTCCCTATGGTTTACTTTACATCCCCATTACTACTTTGAAACAATCAATTGGTACTTCTTAAACCCTTCCCCTTTTTTACCCACCCCCCAACACCCTTCCATCTGGCAACCATGAAAATGGTCTCTGTATCTATGAGTTTGTTTGTTTATTTTGTTCTATAGATTCCACATATAAGCAAAATCATATTGCATTGTCTTTCTGTGTCTGACATACTCCACTCAGCATAATACCCTTCACACTGCCTTCGATGACAAGGACCCATTCCTTTCCATGGCTGAGCAATATTCCATTGTATATATGTACCACCTATACTTTATCCATTCATCCATCAATGGACACACAAGCTGCCTCCACATCTTGGTCATTGTAATCAATGCTGCAATGAACATATGGATGCACACATCCCCTTGAAGTAGTGTTTTGTGTTTCTTTGGATAAATATCCATAAATTGGATTACTGGGCCATTCTTTGTCTCTTGTTATAGCCTTATAGTAGAATGACCTTATGTAGCAGACCTTATGTGCTATGGGGCTCAGTGGTGTAGTCTCCCTGGTCACCTGAGCCCAGTACTCCATGAGTGTTCCTTGTGTGGTTTGTATGTGATCTCTTATTGTAGTTGAGCCTTGGTTGCTATGGATCATCAATGGGAAGGATTGGTCCTTGGGCAGATTGGTTGTGAGAACTGGCCATGACTATAGTGGAGGTGCTGTTGTGCAGGGACTGACCCTACAAACCAGGATTCATTTTAGCAGGGCTCTGGTCCCTGCCCAGTCTTCCCACTGAGTTTGTCATCCTTGGAAGCAGTTGGATGATGCTCCAGCTCAGTCTGATGCTGGCTACTGGGCATGCCAGTCCCAGGGCCCCTAGGCCCTGGCATAAGCCACAAAGCAATTTGCAGATGGCAGCCACTGGTGCTGGGCTTGGAAGTGTCTCAATAGGCCAAGCCATGAATTGAGGCCAGCTGTCACTAGAGCTGGTCTTCAGGCTTCTGAGCAAGAGGTATGGGAAACACTGAAGCCAGATGCCGCTTGCTTGAGTTTTGTGCATCACTGAGAGATTTTAGGAATATCTTTAGCATGAGCCAAGACAGGCCATTTGTATGGAAAAACCACTGGAAGCAGCTTGAGTGGGCCTGCAAGTTGGTTGGGGCAGGGTCTCAGGGAATCACCAGGGAAGGGAAAACAAACAGTGTTAGCTAGATTGATGAAGACCCAGATATGGCGGTGTCCACTCAGTATGAGGAGGGCTCAACAAAGAAATGAGAAATTCTGCCAGCACTTCTGTCTAGGAGAATGCTGCCCTTCCAGCCCTCACCCTGTAGCCAGACTACTCAGCTCCTCCCTGTATGTCCCTGGCACCTTTCAAGCTGCTGCCCCAGTGTGGAGTTCAGAGTGAGTGAGTCCATCAGCGAGGATATCCATGCATGGGCCCTTTAAGGGGATCACCTGGGACTCTAGTCACCTCACTCAGCCACAATCTCTGCTGGTTTTCACATCCCGATGTTTTGTAAACTTCTCTCCCCAGCAGTGGAACCCTAGGCTGGGAAGCCTGGTATGGGACTGGGACCAGTAGCTCCTTGGGTTGGAGGCAATCTCTGCAGTCAAGGTAACTCCTCCCAATTTTTAGTGGTCACCCACGGGTGTAGAATCAGCCTGTTTTGCATCTCTGCCCTTCCTGCTAGTCTTGAGGTAGCTTTTTCTGTATGTCCTTAGTTGTAGGACTTCAGCTAGAATTCAGGGGATTCTCAGTGATGGCTGTTCTGTAGTTTAATTGTACTTTTGATGTGATCATGAGAGGAGGCAAACAGCATTTACCTACTCCACCATCTTGACTGGAAAAATCAAATTTACTCATTTTTAAATGTTCCATAATTCAACAAGACCTTTTCACCAGTTGAACTGAATTAGTAAGATTGATTTTTTTTTAAGATTTTTATTGGGGAATTGGGGGGATGGGAACAGTGGTGGTGAATTGGGGGAAGGGGAACAGACAAGTTGCTGTCGTTTTGTTCTTCAGTCTAGTTGTGGAGGACGTTGCTTCACTGGCCCAAGTTGGCACCATCATTGCACTATTCCTGGGTGAGGCAGATCAGTTGCCGGCTTCTGGACGGCCACTCACTGCGGCTGCTGGCCGCTCACACTGGCTGCTGGCTACATACAGTAGCAGGGGCTGCAGCCTAGCCGTCGCTGGGGACTCACAGCAGCCCAGCTCCAGGTTGAGCTGTTGTTCAGCATCTTAGTTGTGGAGGGCAGTGTCACTGGCCCTCATGTGGGATCCGAACCAGGGCCCTCTGGCATCCCAAGCCAGTTCTTAACTATCGCTCCACTAGGCCGGCCCTGAATTAGTAAGATTTTAAGTGCAGGTGATTTGTATGTTGTTAATAATAAAGTAATTCCTTGAGGAGCTGAGTTTTGTTTCTGAAGAGAAAATAATCACTTTGTAAAGTTTTAGAAGTGATTCCTTGCAATCCTTGATAGTTCTCTAAATCCATTTTATAAATATCTTGATTCTGGAATGTTGGTAACTTTGTGTAACCCATTGTGAGCTACAGAAGAGGATAAATCTCTGGACAAAATCTCTGAATCTTATCTTATTGGAAAATTTGACTGTATAATATATTATTAATGAAATCACAAATTTCCCTGTTCATTATTTTTTATTATCGTTTAAGCCTTGTATGTACTGGTGTTTCAAAAATTTACCTTTGGCTTACCAGCCTCTCATGTCTAATGGATTGCATAGGGCAATATATGTAAATAAATCATAAATGGCTCCTTTAAAAGGAATAAAAGAGAAGAATGTAATGATAACTCCTTTAGCTATACACGTGGCACAGCCATCATTTGAAATTAAGCTAACTGGACATTCGGTACTAACAGAGATCTGAAGTCGTACATTTGTATGGTTATAAACAAAGTAGTTTTAGAACAAGAAGTTTGAAAATGAGACACAGAACACTTCGTTACTTTCAATTTGAGTTTCCCATCACTTCATCTCTTGACATCTCTAACAGGAATGTCAGTTAATAATTTTCCATGGGTATCTGCTCCAGAAAGGTGAACATCCCAAATAATTTGCTTTTCACATGCTCAGGCAACATAACTACAACTCAGGCTGGCTGACTTAATGGTTCCTCAAGAGGAAATTCACATTAGTACATTTTCAAAATCATACAAAATACAGAAGAATGCACCTATCAAGTATACTTATTTCACAATTATGTAGGAAATAAATATTTTTCAATCCCTATTCAGATCTGTTTGTCATCGTACTGAGAGTTTTGAATAAATTTTCTCTGAAACCTTTAAAAGGTTTGTACAGTTTTATTTTCTCCCTTATAATCAGCTTAGAATTATTTGTCTTTCAAAGCTACATCAATTTGGAAAATTTAGGTTCCCCCTAGCATTGACAAAAATTAGAGATGTTGTCTGCTACCAGTGTTCTTCCCCAAAAAGTAATTGCTTCCCTCATGTACTGCAACAGTTTCAAAGTAAGTAACCAATGGGTCTAGTTTTTCAAAATCTACACAACATACCTACAAAAGGGATATTGAAAACTTTTGATTCTATTCTTCCATGTGAGAAAACCTCACTCAAAAATTAAATTCCTTAGAAAGGTTCCAAATATTAATTAATTCAAGTTTTAATTTAAGCTTTAAAATGAAGTATTTCTAAGCATTAGACATTGTGCTAAGTGCAGTTTGATTTTTCTACAATAAAATAATTATGGAAATAATAAGAAAAAGAAATATTTTGACCAAAGACTTGACATCCAAACTTTCATACTAATAGGCACATATGCCATTTTTAATTAACAATAAATTATTAGAGGTAAGCATTGTATACAATCCAATTGGCCAAAAAAAAATATTTAAATACCTAATATTTGCAAAGGGATCTGTTTATTCTCTAGAAATAAAAGATTAAAATAGCACAGCTTAAGCCTTCGAGGGATTTTTCAATTCAGGAAGCGGAATTAAGAACAAATATTTATAATATCTTTGAAGTCAGTTATTACTGTATGAAAGAAGCAAAATGCTAAAGGGTTTTGAAAGAATGAGGGGCAGTTCAGTCATCCTCTTTTAAGTTGTACTGACTGTGATTTAGGATTACAGCTTCCTAAATCAAGAAACTCCTGCCACTCCTTCTAGAATTCAAGGTCATTTGAGAAAACCTTTCAAAGAAGTCTGAACTTATTTAAGACTTTTGAGAAAGTGATCTAGAGCAGTTTATTTTGCTGTGTCCTTTAGAATTTATTGTAACATTACAAATTTACTGTATTACTTCAATACAGTAAATACTGTATTGAAGAATTTACTGTAACTTCCTTGACATTAAAAACCTTATTGTATATAACTCTAATTTAATATGAATTAGATATGAAGTTGTTGATTTTTTTTTCCTGAAATAGAACCTGGTGCCACTTTCCCCAAAACAAATAATATAAATATCAGGTTTTCATTTGTGGACTGTATATTTTGTCCAAATTATTGTTTATTGATACCTTCACATGTTAAGAATTGTTTCTGTTTATGCTCATTGATACTCAAATGAATGCAAACAAGTAAGCACAGAAAACCAGGTCACTTCAGTTGGCAAATTCATACAGATGGAAACAAGATATAGTCTCAAGTAGCTTGCTTTGATTAAGACATTTGATACTGGATAGAAAATTCTGAACTGTGTAGGAATTCTGTTCCTTCTCAGTTACAGAGCATTATAACTTTGATTCAGACATATATACAATAATTGGTGATTATCTCTCACTATCCTCAAAGACTGGTTTTGGCCAATGTAGGTGTATCTTACTTGACCTGAAGGGGCATGAAACACATGTAGAGCAGTTGCAGTCTACACTGAGTTTTGAAAAATGCATAGGAGTTAAAGAAGTGAAGAGAAAGAAAAAATAGATACTTACAAAAGAACAAAAAATATAGGCACCCAAGCAAGACAACACAACATGTGACTGAGATGGGGCATTTGGTGAACCTGAAGTCCTAAGGATAAAATAAATGACATAGTGTGCAAGGTGGCAAGAGAGAGGTAAAGATTAGTCAGGGACCAAACCTTTAAAAATCATGTGGGGCTGGCTGAGGGTTTAGATGTCAAAAGTCCTATACTCTTCTCTAAATAAACATACATATAATGGACAGCCTACTCAAGTTTTACATTTAGATAGCTCCAAGGTAGACAAAAGTAAACTTTTTACTAAGAACTGATTATCCCTAGTATTTACTTCAGGATTTTTCACCATGATAAAGCCCTTCATCTTGCAGGATCTCATGCCAGAAGCCCAAGAGAAATCCTTGATACCTATTTTTCTCCTACATCAAGTCATTCACCAAACTCTGTTCTTTCTAACTTCTAAACATATATTGAACCTCGATATCTGCTGCCTTCTCTTCTAAGCCACCCACATTTCCAGTTTGGGCTAGCTCTTCTAACTGGTTTTTACACGGAATCCAGAAATAGCTTTAGAAACACAAATTTGGACTGCTGAACAGTTCCCACTGTTGTCAATTATGTTTAGGATGAAGAATAAATTTCTAATATTCTTAGAGTGAAGGTGCTCATGATCTACTCTTCCTTATACACTTGCTACTCTCCATCCCCTTTTGGGGCTTCAACTATATCCACGTTGTTTTAGATTCACAAACTAGGCAAGCCCCATTCTGCCTTAGGACATTTAAGCACATATTTTAACCCTGAATACTCTTTATTTCTCCACCTTCTATCTTTGCCTGGTTAACTCATCTCTTGGTCAAGTTTCAGCTTAAATATTGATCCCTCAAGAAAGCCGCCTTTGGCTACTCAAAATAAGTCCGTTTTTTTCATGCATTCTGTCAGAATCTTTTATTTCATCATCTCTAAGAGCTGATTATATCTCTTTATCTGGAGCCCAATTGTCCTTTTTTCTCATTGTATTCGGATGTCTTGAAGTCATTATATAAGTACAGCACACAATTTGATTACAGTAAACTGGCCTTAAGGACCTATTCAATGTTTCCTTGGGTTGCTTTTCTTGCAAAAAGAAAAGAGCTTTAACAATCCAAGGATCAGTTATCACTTTATTAATCTACTTGCCCATACATTTATTCAGTATGCACAGTGCATCAAAATTCATATGACCAACAAGTTTCCAGCTGTACTTACATATCCCATTTTCAAGGAATGCATATACTCTTGTAATTGACTTTGCTGTGAATGCTTTTCCTCTTCTAGTGTTTTAGGCCTCCAATTTCATTTACAGACCATGAATGCTGCATAATACACTCATCTGAGAGATTTATATTCTTTCTGAGCAATTGGGAAGAACTGTAACAAGCTCTACCGGAAAAGAATAAAATGTCATCTGTACAGTTAACTCTTCCTGAATGATTTGGGAAGCTTGAAAAAACAAGGATCTCATGTAAGTGCCAAAGTACATTAACAGTATGGACAATTCGTCTGTGGATAGTACCATATCCAATAACTGTTATTTTACCACAATTCATGAGCATGAAATCTATCAATGTGATTAGACCAGCACATTAAGTATACATTTCTTAGCATCTATGGTGGAATAAAAAGTTCCTAAGCTAAGGATTTTAGAGAAGTAGCATGTTTGAATCACACTGAAATAGCCTGCTCTAAAATCTGTGTCTAAAATCTGTGCTAAATAGAGTCACTTTGTTGTGTCACTAGAAAGTCCCTGTTAAAATGTAAATGCTCAGGGGAGGGGTAATGCCCAGGAACCATTAGGAGTCATTTTACATGAGCATAGATTAATGTATCCAATTATTCTAGTGAACAAACCAAAAGCTATGATCTGCAGAGCAGCACTGAAGGGATGGCATGAGACTTAGAAAAGGGAGGGTATTACTACCAGGTAGAATAAGTGCTACAGTATAATCCTTGAAGGAAATCAATGCTTATAAATGGAAACTGAAAAAAAAAATGCATTTATTAGTGACTCTGGAATGCCTAACGTGGTTGAATACAAAGGAAATTAGTATAGAATAAGATAGACCGGAAATTGAATTCTGCCTTCATAGTGATATTCACTCTGATCTACCACCAGCATTTGATATGGTCTACCATTCTCAGATTTCATCCACATTTTTTACTTGGTATCCAGGATGCCACACTCTCATGGTTCCCTCTAATCTCTGTAATAGCTTCTCTGGCTCTTGGTCTGGTTCTTCCTTTTCTCCTGGATATTAAAGTGCCTCTGAGACTCAGTGTTTGGTCCCCTTATTGTCTCTATCCACATTCCCTTCTTTGGTGATCCCCTTCAGTGTCGTGGCCTTGGATATCATTTATATGTTAAACTCCAAAATGTATGTCTCCACCTCATATTTCTCCTCTGAATTCCAAATTTGCTTATCTAATTTTCTACTCAACTTTTCTATTTGCATGTCTAATAGGCATCATAAATTATCCTGTCCAAAACTGGTCTTACAAGAAAAAAAACAACCCATTGATATTTAGTCTCTCTCATCTCAATGGCAATCCCATCCTTCTGGATGCTTATGCCTAAAACTTTTCATTCTTCCTTTATTTCTCTTTTTTTATATAACATGCCCTCAGAAAATCCTGTTGGCATTACTTTCAAAACATCCAAAATCCACTTAATTTCAGTATTTCTACTGCTACCATCTTGATACGAGCTGGCAGAATCTCCAGGCTGCATTACTATGCTAGCTCCTAAGAGGTCTCACTGTTTCTACTTTTGCTTCCCTCTCAAGCCTATTTTCATCACAGCAGACAGAATGATCATTTAAAGAAATACTCTAGGTTACTTTGCTCTGTTTGAAACCCTACAGTAGTTCCCTACTTCATTCAAAGTAAAAGCTAACATACTGACAAAGGGCTGTAAAGTCCTCAAGAATGACACGCCTTACCCCTCTGACTTTATTTTTTGCCATTCTCCCTCATTCATTTGATCTTATCCACACTAACCTCCTTCCTGTTTCTTGAAGATGCCACAAAATTTTGTCATCTTGGCCTCTTTGTACTTGATTTTCCCTTTCCTGCAACACTCTTTCCCCAGGTGGTCACGCAGCTAAAGCTTCACTGCCTTTTTCAATTCTTTCCTTCAGGTACAAATGCCTCTTTTCAATCAGGCTTATACTGACTACCATCAGAACACCTGATCACACTCACTCTTGTCTGTCTGTTTTTCTCTTAGCATATATTACCATCTTACTGTGTAGTTACATCTGTCTTCCTCAGCTACAACTTAAACTCCATTTGGGTCACTGAAGTCTCCCAAGAATCTAGATCAGTGCCTGGTTCATAGCAGATGATCAATAAATTAAATGAGTGAATGTCTAAAGTACTGCCTGGCCCTTCAACCTTGAATAAATTAGCATATATTGCTGACCTTTCCTTATCTACAAAAATGAGGTGATGACACTATTTCTCAAAATTGTTCTGTGAGATAATGTAGATATAACTGCTTCACACTCTGCTCAAGGCAAAATGAATATGATGATTTCCTCAGTAGGAATCAGTTGAAATAGAAGATAAAAATAGTTATAAGAAAAGCTGTAAGGAAAAGACCACCTCGGTTTTGTGCTCTTTTTTGAAGTCCCAGCAAATCTATCCAGAAAGGATGGCAAAATAATCAGAATGACAATTTATTAACTGATGATGTTACTGTCACTGCCACAGAATTACTCAAAGCACTTGTGATTATGATAATTGTTCCTGTGGCCAAGCTACATAAAGGAGAAAAAAAATCATAATCACAAAATCCTGATTCAATAAAAAAACTGGATATGAACAGCATGTTACCTCCACAATGGCTATTTTATATGGGAATAGAAAAGTTGCCTGTTAGGCATTGAATCAGTCCAAAGGGAATTAACAGAACAGAAAGTTTAATGATAGGCTAAGAACACAGGACACATCCATCAGGACAGCACTGTTCTTTCAGTGCAATCCATAGCTCCAACATGGGCTATGTCTTAGATCATTCCTGGAAATAATTGAAATAACACTTGCTGTTTTCTCAGCATTCCTGATAAACCAATCCCCTTCTGAGTGAATGTGACATTCATGGTTTATGTATGCCAATAAAATCTTAATTCTGTTGAGTTATATGGTTACAAGTATTTCCAACTCTTTCAGGTTGCTTTGCTATCAATATTCTGGATTATGTCCATTCATTCATTAATAAATAATTAATAAGCTGGACACCATTTTTGGATCTGTGCTACAGCAATGGACAAGACATCGTCTCTGCTCTCATGGAGATTAATTTCTGTGAAGAAAGCAGATAATGCAAATTTACCAATACATCTATAATGTCAGGAGGTTAATTTGAGGACACAGTTTGCTTGAGTTTATTCATATATATTTATTTCATTTGCAATCACTTCTATGTATAGTCAAGTTGTTGCTCACTCACTTGATATGGCTGCCAGAATTACTCCTACCACATTAAGAAAAAAATCAATACAATTTTGAATACAAAATTAGGACTAGAGCTTTGGAAGGGATCCCTGCAAGTGTGCAGCCCTGATACAGCTTGATAATGAAGACACAGCCTCATTAGTGTCACAGTCTATTGGCCTCTGAGGCGCCCTCTCCCTCTTTTCCACCTACTCCTGATGTTAAGGACAGTGTGAGGAAAAAAGGGAATCAGAGTAAAAGGAAACAGTGGTCTGAATCAAATTTGATTACTTTGATGAATTTCATAAAGCTATTTGACCTTGTGCTTATAGTGCTAGGGCACCTTCCTACCAAACCTTCAAGAGATTAAAAAAAAAAAAAAAAGGTGAAGAACGTTCACATCAGCACCAATATAGTAACATTGCAATTCCCAACTATACTGTTTACTGTTGTACTTTTGCAGTGTGTGTGTGTGTGTGTGTGTGTGTGTGTGTGTGTGTGTGTGTGTGTAAGGTTGGAAAGAGAATTGTTTTCCTATAGTCACCCAAATCAATATTATTTTGATACATTGCAAATAACATAAATGTTATACAAATAAGGCCAGTTTTACCACTTCACAGATGTGGATCTAGCTTTAAATACCATGTAATTCCCAGCAGGGTGACCCAGGGAAGATGCCTACATTCCTATATTTGATATATTGGATAACATTTCTTCACCTGAAAAATGGAAATAATAATTGTCCCTACCACAAAGGCTGCTATGATGATTAGTTGAGATAATAGATGTTAGGTGCTTAGCATAGATACTAGCATATTGTATTTATCCCATAAATCTCAGTACTGTTAGTACTAAATAAAGAAATCTTAGTACTAAGTACTGCTGTTGGAGGCCGTTAGTAAGAGGGTGTGACCTCCAGTTAACCCCTGAGCTGGACCCACACATTCACAGCTTCTTCTACCACTGGCCTCCTTGGAATGAAGGTTCTGTCCACCATTCTGACAGCTGGAGCCATTTCAAGGATGCAACCTTGAAAGAGCCATGTGTTTTTGAGACCGTCTGAATGGTACACATCACTGAGCTCCATTAAGGCCTCTATGTAAACTTTTAAGATTTGGGTAGACTGGGCAGAAATCTACCACTCTTGTGGCCATCAAGACAAGCTTCGTAAGTTCTCTTGCTTAGTATATGTAACACCCACTAGTCTGGACTTGTCTGCATCCTTCTTCCATCTCTCTTTGTCCTCCTTGTTGAGGGGCCACTTTTTGAACCAGTAATGGCGAGCCAGCCAGGAGATGGAAGAAACGGGTCTTGGGAAAGACGCATGAGGGAGAAGTCTAAGTTGGCCAACGACCTCTATGTGAGGAGGAGTGGCCTGTATGTTAGATGCTTATGGGCTACCACATGAGTGCAGGGACGCTCCAAAAGCACCAGCTGGTTTGAGGAATTTGTTTGAAAAACTGCAGAGGGCACTACAGCAAAGAAGGAAAAGAAATGGCTGTGCAGTGGGTTGGCCTCTACTGTGGGCAGCTCAGTTGTCACCAGTGCCCAACTAGAGGCTGGAGCTCAAGTTAGAAAGTTGGAAGAGCTAAGATTAGAGAAAGACATGCAATTGTCCACTACTCGGCTAGCTTTGGGATGAACAGATGAAGTGGGAGAACAGGATAAGCTGGAAAGCTTAGCGTGCCATTTTGCAAAGCTGGAAGGTCACAAACTGGGGCAAATTAAGGTCCCAGTGCTTGTGACAAAGCCTGATTGGGATAGACCCTAAAAGGTAGAATTCCTGGCAAAGAGGAGAGAGAAGAGGAAAATGTTATGGTGAATGACAATAAAACCAATAAAGTGCCTAGGCTGTCCTACCCCTACAACAAAGGAAATATTTAAATAGTAATTACCCTAGACTTCTGATAATAGAGAAAGAAATACATCCCCAAACTCCTAAAAGAAAAAAAATCTTGCATTCTTTCTCTGTTCCCTGGAGATGTAAATCTTACGTCTTTGAAATATAAGCACTCCAGGAGATAACTAAAACACTACCAACAATTGCCAGAGATTGAAGAAAAAAGGGGCTTGAAAGAGGCTTTGTAAAATACAGACTGCTATAAGAAGCTCCCTTGCCCAAGCTCTAGTCCATAACTGCTACGTTATGTAATAACAACAATGTGCTTATAATCAGTCTTTTAACAGAGTTTTCAGACAGTACCACAGCCATAGAAAATGTTAGTTAACCATCTGTGATGTTGACTATATTCAGTATCTGATTCAAATGATCTGTGGGCAATATAAACAACTAGAAACATTCATCAATTCTGTCATTTCATATAGACATAGATGCCCTTGAGAACAATAGTAGTGTGTCTACAACAGAAACACTTCTCAACATTTCCTTTGCCTATTCAATGATTATAACAAGTGGGCACTTAGGATGAAGTCAAACGAGTTGTACTTATACTTTTGTCTTTTTTTTCCCCAGCAGTTTATTTCTAAAGACATCTTTAGTATTCTGTTGACTCCTAATGTGCAATCTTGCATGAACAATTAGAGTAAGAGAAAAATATTCATACTGGTATGTCCTAAAAATTGGCAGATTCCTGATAAATGCAACTGTGATAAAAAATTATTTTAAATGTATCTCAAAAGAGCTAACAAAATTTACATTTACCCCCCCCCAATTCATGCAGTTTAAAAAAGTGTAAAATATTCTATATAAGGAAACAGAACTGTATCATACCTCTTAGTATTTTCAATCTTTTAGTGTTATTTAGATTCATTTACCCAGTGTCATATGTTTACAAATTTGCAGAACTAGAAGCCAAATCCACATTTGTTTGACTCCAAAGTCAGTGTGTTTAATGATTGTCTCCTAATTTATGGCCTCTTCAAAGGAAATCTTTATTATTAGCCATGGCTGATTCCACTTAATGCTTTTAATTTAAATAGTGCAATTTTCACTGCTATGTTGAGACGATTTTTGGAGAATAAAGAGGTCAGCATTGCGATATTTCACATCAAAGTTGTCCATATCAGCATGCATTTACTCAGCATGAAACGAGGACATGGAGAGACATTTAGAAATAGTCTGATTCATGTAAATAATCAAACTGAACATGCCATACCTATGTCCATGTTCTTCAGTTTGGTTTCTTTGATTAAAGGCAGTCCCACTGTGCATTTTTCACTGGCACAAAGAAAGATGTTATTCTTTGATATGGCATGTTTCCTGACTTTAGCAATTTCAGCTGGTGTGCATGTGATTTATCTAGGAAAAAGAAAACAAAACCTTCCTCTAAAACTTTATATTGCAGCATATCCTGTACAAATAGAAACTGTGTGATGGGAAGGGCCTACATTGGTATCAGAAGCACAGAGTTCAGATAACTCATATCATCATTTACAAGTCATTGGTCCAAAATGAGCCTTTGTCTGTAAAATAATGCCTGTCCTATTTTTCTTAAAATCAAAACTGTTTGGAGGCTAAAATTAGCTATGTGGGAAATCAATTTGAAAATGATCACGCATCACACCAATGTGAGAAACTATTTTCATATTAGAAGACAGTTTTACATTTTTTATCTTCCTATTTTTATTAGTCATGTGATAATGATAATGATCAAATTTTTGAGACATGCATTTTGTCTATGAAGGTCAAAGTTATTTGGGGTTAGAATCATGCCCTACGTAAGAAAAGTTAATTTACCTTTATGCTTACTTGGCTACCTGAATATTTTATATATTAAAAAGTAACCCCATTTTGTTTTGATTCAGGAGCTAGATAGTAGCATTTTTAAAAATCAATATTCTTTTTTCTAAGGTCCTATATGTCATGCATCTAGGAATAATGAAACCTTCCTTAGTTAGAATGAAATTAATTAATTGAAAGATTCTCAGCAGTGGATATATGGGAGCATGGTAGGCTGTAAGAAAGGGGCTACAATTATCAGCATGTGGTTGGGCTGTTACCGTACACTTTCATATATTGTCATGTGTCATATATGTCAGCCTCCTCTCATCTTTATTAATTTTTCAAGTTGGATATTTCCATTGAGCTACTCCTTTATCTCTAGCCTCTTGTCACTATCACCCTTTTAAAGAGTTTTCTCTACTAGCTTTTCTAACCTCCTCCTCACTCTTCAAGCAACTCTAATTTGACTTCCACAGCTAATACCTGACTGAAGAAACATTAAGTTATCACCATGCCCTACTTCCAAAGGGCATGTAATTTACTAATCCTCACTTGACTCAGCTTCTAAGGAGTAAGTTGTTAATGCCGCTTGGGGAGGAAATATTATCTTCCTTTGTTTTCTTCAAAGTCACAATCTGCTGGTTTGTTACTTATTTTCTGGTAATCCTCGCTGCTTTTGAAAACTCCTCCTCTTCTATCTGGTCATTATAGCTAAGCATTGCTCAAGGCTTACTCTTAGATTCTCTTCTTCCTCTTGACTCTTTCCCCAGAAAATCCCACTCATTGTCAATATGCCTATGATGCCCAAATTTATATATCCCCTCTCTATATATGAAAATAGTTGTCAGATTTATTTTCTAACATCTAGACCAGCGGTTCTCAACCTGTGGGTCGTGACCCCTTTGGGGGTCGAACGGCCCTTTCACAGGGGTCGCCTAAGACCACTGGAAAACAGAAAGATACTTACATTATGATTCATAACAGTAGCAAAATTAGTTACAGAGTAGCAATGAAAATAATTTTATGGTTGGGGGTCACCACAACACGAGGAACTGTATTATGGGGTCACGGCATTAGAAAGGTTGAGAACTGCTGACTAGACCTATGCATCCAACTACTTACTGGACATATCTATTTGGATGTCATGATGTATCTCAAATTTGACCGTTTCAGATTAAACTCACGATCTGGCCCCTATCAAAATCGCTCTTCTTGCAGTATTCTCTGTGTCAGTGAATGACACACCTATCCGTACAGTAATTCAAGTTCCAAAACTGGGAGTCACCTTTGACCTGTCTTACTCACCCCTCATAGCCACACCATCATTGACCTGCTGATTCTAACTCCTACATATCTTTCAAATACATTTTCATTATCATACCTGCTAAAGCTTCTCTTTCTTGAACTGTTGGAATACCTTTCTCCCTGAGGTCACTGCATTCACTCTACCCCTGCTACATCCATTATTTATTCCTGCCATGCAGTGAAAATAATTAAACAACTTTAAAAATAAATTGCAATTATACAATAGTGTGTGTCTATGTTGCCTTGTAAAAAATAAAATATTAAATCTTCCTGAGCCATTCATTTTCAATATCCCCCTGACTCCAGAGATAATGACTAGTATTAGCTAGGAAAATATACTATGCTTTCACATAATTGCATATGAGGGAAAAGGACATGATATTGCTTTGTATGCCTTTTTTAAAATGGCATTGGATCATGTGCAACATTCTAAAACTTGTAATTCTAAATCCAAATAATGTCTTGGTGAACTCGTCATGTCAGTACAGAGTAGTTGTCAGAACACAAAAACTATCTCAATCTTATTAGCTAAGATGTGGCATTTCATGTTATGTCATATCTGTCATTGTTTCTTTTTGATATACAGTTATGGACAATGTAAGTATAGTCATTTTAAGTGATGGATAATTAATTGTTAGCCATTTCCTGAGGGTGGACAACTTATTTATTTCTGGTTTTCCTTTTACATTAACAGCACTGCAATAAACATTCTCGTTGGCTGTGAGTGTATCCACAGGCTACATCTTGATAAGTGGGATTGCCAGATCATAGGGCATATGAATTTTACATTTTAATAAAAATTACAAAATTACCTTCTGAGGAGACATACTAACTTCCAGGACAGTGTTCAATAGTACTATAGCACTTAATATTTACATTTAGAAAATGTTGCCAAATAAAATATTGTGTATCATATTTTTGGTTATTTTAAACTTTTTTGAATACAAAATATAACATACAGAAGTGTGTACAAAAGCAAAAGCACCGCTCACAAATTAGGACAGCAACCACTCAGATAACTACCCCACAGCTAAAACAGTTTACACTGGCAGCATCTCAGGGGCACCCCTCATGCCACCTACCAGTAACTGTGCTCTCTGTAGCCCTAAATTGTCCTTGCTTTTCTTAATAGTTTAAAACTAAGCAAGCATCACTAAACATTTGGCTTAGTTTGGGCCATTTTGTAATACTTATGCAAATGGAATTGTTCAGTCTGTATCATTCTGCATCTGGCCCCTTCAACATTATGTTGGTGAAATGTATCCATGTTATTGAACATAGCTGCAAAAATTTTAATTTGTGTTTCTCTCTGTTATGGCACTCCACAGATTATTGTTTTATTGCTATCTATTTATGTAATTTATATGGGAATTTCTCCACTTAATCATATTATTCTTCTTTTTAATATTTTTCTTTTTCTTTTTAGCCTAATCCATTCACATTTTTTTGTTGTTATTGTTGTTATTTAGTGGTATATTTGGATTATCCTGTATTTCTGCTATCCCATTTTGTGTTTTCTATTCACCATGTTATTTCTTTACTTTTCTTCCCATGTCTACTTTCTAGTTTCCTTCAGGTATTGCCCAAAGTTTTTAATACACTGTGAGTCTCTTTCTTAGCAAAGTTTGGAAATTTTTTCATTATATTTAAAAAAAAACTGTTTGTTTTTAATTATTTTAAATGCTTGGGGCAGGATTAAAGTTCTCCATCTTAAAATGAAAGTGTCCAGAGTAATACTTTGAGAATTCAAGTATGATCATATCCTCACATACAACCACACAACATGAATACACAAGCACGTACACACACACACACACACACACATACACATCCTTCTTTGTGTTTAAGATTCTTCAATGATATCTTAGTCGGCTTGGGCTGCTAGAACAAATGACCACAAACTAGGTGGTTTTAAACAACAACCATTTATTTCTCACAATTCTGGAGGCTGAACATCTGAGATCAGGGTGCCAGCACATTTGAGTTCATGGTAAATGCCCTGATGACCCTTTTTTTTTTTCCCTGAGTCCTCATGTGAAGAAAGAGAGTTAGCGGGCTCACAGGCCCCTTCTTATAAGGGCACTGATTCCATTCATGAGGGCTTAACCCTCATGACCTAATTACCTCCAAAAAACTCCACCTCTGAATACTACCACATTGGGACTAGAGTTTCAACGTATGAATTTGGGGGGCACATGGACATTCAGTCCATTGCAATGACTTTTCTTGGCATTTAGGAGAGAAATTAATATCCTACTAAGCTGTACTTCCGTTGCTCTTTGCCAAGCTTTTAAGCCTAATTTGGCACCAGTCTCCCTTTCTGTCTCTGCCCTTAAGCAACCCCTTCCTTTTGTACCAAATCTCAATCCCTTTTCTCCCTGCACAATGCTCCTTCACCAAATGATCTGTGAGTTTCAAGTACTTTCTTAGGCCTTGCTCATCTCTACTTCTAGCTCCACTTTCTCTGCTTTGCTTAGTTCACGTCTATCCTTCCTTCAGAACTCATCACAAGTATTGACTCTTCAAGAAGTGCCCTGACGCTCCCCTTCCCCATGAGTCACCCTGTCTTCATCCACATGACTATTGGTCTCATGATCACCTTGGCCTTTGAAATCCCAGAGCCTTGCCCAGTCATGGAACTTGGAAGAAACTCAATTTGTATTGGGCAAATGGCTTTAGATATTTTATTTTTAGTCCTCAGGAGAAGCTTAGTGACTCAATTATGGCAGCATTTCATGCACCCAGACTTGAGCAGATGAATCTCGATGAAAGGACCTAGTTTATGAAAGGTACTTAAAAAGAGAGGATCTTGAGTCCCATGTCAAAGTCAGTTTACCTTTTTCTTATTCACCCACAATTGTAATACACTTATTAATCTAGTTTCTAAGCCTATGGCGTTAGATACCAAAAATTTCAGTGGAATACTAGATCATACAGATGGTAACTCTTGTAGTACCAAAGTAACAGCTTCGAAAGGAAGAGGCAGTAAGTAAAAAAAGCCACTGCTTTGGGTCCGAATAATGCTGAATCAAAAAGATATGTTACAGGAATGTTTCTAAAATTTTGGTAGTAGAACAAAAATATCCCTGTTGTCTTGGCCTCACATGATCACATGTTCTTCAGTTACAGTTGGACTTCCCTTTGCTGAGCTCATCTGCAAACAGTAGGAGCAACACATTTTGTCAGTGGATATGAAAGTTCAACATTCTCCCACTGAGAATCAGAAATTGCAAGAGCAGTAATTCTTAGTTTTGGCCCCCAGACACTATAATATCACTAAATATCACTAGGAAAATGAAAATCATTGAGATGTGTTTATATTCACCACACACATGCCCACTAGCTATATCTCTTAATCAGCTTGCTTTAGAAACAAGCAATCCAACCACTGTGGTTGATCATAAAATTGTGTGACAATTTGTAAAAAAAGTAGCAGAATCATGTATTCAGATAAGATTCCTTTCCTCAGAGTCATCTCTTTGAATGGCCACCATTTCAGTGATGTTGCATTCTTTGAAAATATGACTCTGCTGTGCATTGTACCCACATGTACACACAGGAAAAGTTCACCATTAAAGAGAGGATTTGATTTCTGGAAAAAGGAGATGCATTAGGCAATCGGCTTGGAGAAGTGCATTTGGAACACAAATAATGTGTGCTAAAGCTTTTTTTCCCTTTGTATGGCTTACTATCAACTAACATTGGAGATTATGTGATAGAACTCCTACAATATTTATAAAATTAATAATATTATAGTAAGTGTGTAGCATCTTCATGTGATAATTTTTTTTTCAGAATTGTTTGTTTGTTTTTAGCAGGCTACTTAACCTTTTGGGACCAGTTTTTCCAATTGCAAAATATGATTACTACCTATCACCAAGATGTGGGGTAGTGATAGGAACTGATTCAGATAATATATGTGACTTTGTAAACTATCAAAAGTCCTAATTTAAAAATTACTTGAGTCTCTATAATCATACCATGTAACTATATACACTAACTTTTATCTCTGTATAAACTAACACATAACAAATATATTTAGCAACATTATCCTTGAGGGATAAGGTGTAAAAAGTGAAACCAAGAAAATGAGTGGGGTTAACACTCAAAAAGTTGGGAATGGGAAGAATGGAGACACTACCATTTTTATTCCCAAAAGTTTAACAAATTCTGAAAATTATTACTTTCCCTTAGATCCTCAAAAGAATAATATACAAATCTTCCAGAGTAAATGATCTCTACTATATTTTAAACATGATGGCTCTACTGTACATCAAGTTAAAATGCAGTTCTGAAGAGGTCACATATAGCTATTACTTTTTCCATCTGAAAAACACCATGATTTTGATTTATAGAAGAAGAAAAAAAAAAAAGAAAAGCAGTATCTGAAGGCAATAAGGTATTTTTCCACTGCTTTAAAATCCAGTAAATTTTAAACAACTAGTTTTGACCTTTGTACAAAAATGTTGAGTTCCCAGTAATTTCTATTTCTAGGTCACAGCATATGAAAAAGAGAAATGAGGTGGGCATTAAAGAACCTTAAATTTTAATATTCACCCCTTTTACAATTGAAGTCTTTTTAAATTTTTAAAAATTTTTGTTAAATTTATTGGTTAGTCAATTTATATAGGTTTCGTGTACAATTCTATAATCCATCATCTGTATATTGTGTTGTGTGTTCACTATGTAGAATCAGTTCTCTTCCCATCCCCATATATTTGTCCCTCTTTACCCTATTCTACCTCTCCCCTTACCTTCTGGTAACCAATAAACTGTGTCTCTGAGTTTTTGTTTGTTTGTCTTGTTCATTTCTTGCTTTCAGTTTTATATCCCACAGGATTGAAATCATTTGGTTCTTGTCCTTTTCTGTCTAACTTATTTTGCTTAGCATGATAATCTTAAGACCTATCCATGTTGTCGCAAATGGCAGTATTGCATCTTTTCTAAAGTTCTTCAGTTAAACTAGTAGTGTACCCACAAATAATACAGAACTGAGATTCCCAATGGCTATTGTTTCTTTATGAAATAGAAACACAGCTCGGAACTTCCACCGAAACTGTAACCATTTTTAAAATAAAGGTTTTTATTTGGTTTTTCAAGATTTTATATTTATTATTAATGACTCCAACCTGAGCAAACTGCTGCAGACGAAATGCAATTGTTTTCTTTTTGGATTATGCATGGGCTGAAAAAATTGTCAGTTAAACTGAGATGATGTCAAAGGCAGACACAGAACTTAATTTTCATATTATGACTGAATGTTCAAGGAATAAAAATTTGCAAAGTTCAATCAAGTTGTGTGAGAGAGAAAACAATAATAAAATATGATAGTGAGAACACAATGTACCTCTTCGGTTTTCTTATTATAAAGCCATTTTTACATTAACTCTCTTCTATTAGAGGACTGAAGCCTAATTCAAGTTCAATAGAAACTGCTCATTATGAGAATTTCCCTACAAACCTCCAGGGTTTTTTATTCAGAGACTGGTGATAAAGGTTGTGGAGTACAAGTTTGGAGTGTGATAAATATTAGATATTGATTAGTTCAAAGGTTTGGTCTATGTAGTAAGGGGAAATATTTGCTGATACACATTTTAACAGTCAATTATTCTCACAAATGGAAAACAATTTCTAAATTGCAGTGGATGTGATTGTTTTCTGAAACAAATGAACAAGCATAATTTATACTGTGTGAAACCACTTGGCAACAGCTGGGAGAGTTAATCAAGTCTGATGGTGGGAATAAAGCCAACAAGACAGAGTGTATGAAACTGGACACTTTCCAATATTCTCATTAATCATGTGACTAATCTGAAAATAAATGCATCATGCAAATTAGAGGTGAAAATGGCTTCCTGGTTTGGAGAGATACCAGCATGTGAAATTGTGTAGATTCTTAACACTGCATTAGGTGGGGGCATGGGGTGTGTCAGCGTCATGCTTTAATTGGAATACGGTGGTGGGTGGAACATGTTTTAGAATTAAACATAAATTTCCATAAAATTTAATCTGGTTAAAATGGAATCCAGTGATGCAGAGAAGCATTTCTGAAATTATCTTTAATAAGACCATGCAAATGTTCAAACTGTCCTGAGAAGAATTGGGGAAGGGTTGTGAAAATATTCCAGCTAAGTTCTCTCAAGTCCAGGAATGGCCAGCTTTCTGTGGCCTGACACTTCTCTCTTTTTACTCCATTTATATTGAAAGTGGAAACATTTTAACTCTTTAAGGAAGTCTGCTTTTTCCCATCTGTGCAAGGATAGCATAAGAGTGCACCAAAAAAATAAAGTAAAAAATAATAATTTCAAGTACAAATTCCATTTGGACCATTTTGTCTTAAATGACCTATCCATACAGTCAGTCAGATGGACTTACTGAAAAATATAGATGAAATTTTCTTCCATTTATTTTCTTTCTTTGAAAACAGCAACAGTAATACTTTTTTTAAAATGTGTTAAATGTTTATGACTGGGTTCTGTACATTCAACCAACATCTTTACCATTTACACATGGGTAATTTGGGAATTGAAATGTCTTAAATTATATTTAGATAAGTTTGAGATATTTTACTGACATTCCTATTGACTAATTTATATTTTGGAACAAATACTAAATACTTACAATTTTTACAATTTGAAGATCATTTGAAATAGTGGGAGTTTGGTAGGTTTCATATTGATAGAGTAATATTTTTTGTTGCTTTTTCATGTTTTCAATCTAATATTTTATCTGATATCGATGCAGCTTTAACAGGACAGACAGAATCTCTATATTAATTTTTTAACTGATTAGGGAATTGAGCTCCGCAGAGGCTATGCATTCCTCAAATTTAAAAAGCAAGGGAATAAGATTTTCTAAACCCTTTGTTTTGTCTATGTATTATAATAAAAAAAATACATTGATGCCATTTGTTTAAAAGTGTGATGGTATTTATGAAGGTGATGTTACTACATTTCAAAAACATTGTTTTCCTAACTAGAAAGAGATTTATACAAAATTTGTTTCTCATAGCTGGTGGAAATATAAGATGTGCTCAAGGATTTAATATTGAATGGTAAAATAAGGCCTATTTCATAATCAAATAAATGATCTAAATAAATGGAATAACCAAGTATAACTATTTTTTTTTACTTTTTATCGCTGCTTATTGAGATAACATAAAACATGGCGCAGCATAATAAATTATTATAAGAAAAACATGCTTGTAACCACCACCCCTGAAAGAAGATTAAACCTTGGCAATCGCCCCAAAAGCTCTCCTTGTGCCCTCTCCATTACAAGTATTCTCTATTTAGCTTTTATAAAAATCACTTCCTAACTTATCTTTATAATTTTATAATCCAATTCACTATAGCTTAGCCTTGCCTTCCCCAATCTCCCCAAATATATATTGTATATGTATATGTATATATGTTTATGTATAATATATAATGTTACATATAAAATGTATGTGTGTATATATAGTATATATATATATCCTCTATCTACATTATATATATATATATATATATATATATATATATATCCTCTATCACTTTGTTTCCAAGCAATTTATTGCTTTAAAAAGCATATAATTGTTCTCTAATATCAATTGTGCGGTTTAATGCATTAGTCTCCAATCTGAACTTCCTGAAAAATAGTAGTTGGATCTAGAGGTTTAATCAAATTTGGATTTAGTATTTTGTGGGAGGACAGCTTCATCTGTGGTGTATACCCTTGATCCAAAGACATAATATCTGGCTGTCTCCCTTTGTGCTGTTAACAGCCATTGGTACTCAATAATTAGGTCCTTAATTCAATAAGGGTTGCAAAAAGTTTCTATTCCAACTCTTATCATTTCTACTTTACTTATCATTTGGAATGTTTCATAATGTGAACTATTCTATAAAAAGTTATTTGGTTACCCAGTGATGTGGTTACCCAGTGATTTGGTTTGCACAGGAATGGCAAAATATTTCCTTGAGTCTTTCCCTTTGTTTACCAGTTTTCAAAGTAATAAACTGAATTTATAGCATCCTCCAAAAGTGACCAATTATGTTTTATGTCATAATTAATTTATAGATTTCAACATATTTGATGAGTTGCCTTTTATTGCACTCATTGCTGTTAGTGCTGTTTATGTCTCCATCTTTTGCCAGTGTCAGTCTTTCCAAGTTGACTCCTAAGTCCTTTGAACATGACTCTAGTAGTTATTGATAACTTTCATCTTATCTGATATGACCAGAGGTTCTAGGGTCCTGTTGCTCACTTCCCATCATAGAACTGGATACAGCCACTTCGCTAAGGAGCCCTGGTTTAGTTTAATGCAAAATGGTTATTCAAGACCACAACTTGTGTGCTAGGAATAGTCATTACTACTGAGTTATCAACATTCCTAGGCTTTTTCAGTGGACTGAGTTGGAAAAGACAATTACTAAAAGTTCAGAATAAAATTTTGCATTTGTTGGCCCCATTCTCTTCCCTTGTTTTTTTTTACAGTTGTAGTGTATCTCTATTTTCAGAGCATGTAGTCATTACATAAGCTCCCTCACAAAGTCTTACTTCTGCATGTAAATATAACATAGTGATAATGCTTATCACATTTATGTCGCTGTCTCTCCAGTTGCTGGGTCATCTGCAGTTCCTTCTTTACTATATTTTAAAGATAGGGCTTATCAAAACAACAGTCCTAAGTTTTTACATGTTAATGGTAGTTTGTCTATTGCCTTTATACTTGAAAGCTAGTTTTCAGGTTGTAAAATCCTTGGTTCACATTTTCTTTTCCTAAGTACCCAAAATATATTGCCCTGTTTATTTATTTAATTTTTTATCTAATGAAGAGTATGAAAACAATCTAATTTTCTTTTTATTCTTTAGTGCTTCTTTTTGTTTTTCTATAAAGTCCAGTGAATTTATGAGGCTTTGTCTCAGTGAAGGTGATTCTGGGTTGATTCTCTAATGTACACAATCTATCTTTTTAACAGTAATTTCAAATCCTTTCTTAATTTCAGGAAATAATCTTAAATTATAGTTTTTCATATTTGCTCTCTTGCTTTGCTTTCCTTCTTTGGAGGCTACTATTATTAATATTTGGAAGTTTTATGCCTGTCATATATCTGTTCTTCTCTTGAATCATTTTTATTTTTAATTTTCTTTTCCTTTAGTTTTTTTTTTCTGTTTAATCTTATACTATTCTTAAGGCATTACATTTATTTACTCTGCTTTCTTTGTTCCCTAGCATATATTTCTGACATAACTTGTTCTTTCCTAAGTTCTATCACATTAACTCTGAGTTCTCCTAATTTTTGATTTATGTTATTTAATATCTTACATTATTTTCTTAGTGCATTTTAACTCATTTAAAAAATATTTAGTAACAGTTCCAAATGGTGTGGGCTATCTTTCTAGCATACTATTTTTGTCTACAGGAATGTTGCTTTCTCTTTACGCTTTTCTTTTCAACTTACATTTGTATAAAGATTGGCTTCTATTCTGTTATATGCTTTTACATGAAAGTGGTTTTCCCGAAATTTTACAAAGAAGCCCCATTTAAGAGATTTTTCTAATTTTATAACTATAAAGCACCTTTTTTTTGTTTGTTTGTTTGAGGCTTATTTTCTTGTAGCCTCTGTCTTTGTTCTCTGTCCCCACTTTTATCTAAACCTTCATTTTCTTTTGTCTCTATTATGCCTGTAGGTGCTCAATGCTTTTTTTCCCCCAAAAGTTTCTTCCCAGTGTTGAACTTGTTCACGGAAGAAAGCTGCTTAGTTTTGGAAGTATTTGGTGAGCAGCTTACCCCAGCACTTTCACACTTACTAAGGATCCCTCGCCCTCCTTAGCTACTGAAGTGTGAAAATCCTTCTCAGTTTCAGCTTTTAGTCTTCAACTGGCTTTCTGACCTTGAGTGAATGCCAGTTGCTTACAGTGGAGCTCTCAGATCCATTAGACTTCATGTGGCTCACCTGTTTTCTCCCGCACAAGTGCTGACCCCAGGTAGGACATGTAGCTCTCAATGATACAGCTCTAGCCACTCATGTTTTGGGGTTATATGGGGTACTTTGTCATTCAGGTTATGGTTTTGCCCTGGGAGATTTTTTTTTCTTTTGGAGGGATTGAAGAAGATTCAAAATCTATGCCACCACCATCTTCCCAGAATCAACCTTTGACTTCTTAAGAAATACAATACTGTTTCATCTTATACGATTGCCACAAAGTTGGGCAATGCCACCCCTGCCAACATGGGACTTACTAGAGTAATGGAAAATGGAGGTACATTTGTTACACTCTGAGTGTTTTCTCACTATAATTTCATTCAGATTATCTCATAGTCTCAAAAATACGATCTTGGGCTGGCCGAGTGGCGTGATGGTTAAGAGCTGGCTTGGGACGCCAGCTCTGAGCAGCAGGGCCCCGGTTCGGATCCCACATGAGGGCCAGTGACACTGCCCTCTACAGCTAAGAAGGTGAACAACAGCTCAACCTGGAGCTGGGATGCCATGATTCACCGGCGACGGTGTAGGCTGCAGCCCCTACTGCAGTGGGCTGCCGTAAGCTACCGTGTGTAGCCGGCAGCCAGCATGAGCGGCCAGCAGCTGGTGTGAGCTGCCAAGAGCCACCGCGAGTGGCCATCCAGAGGCCGGTGACCGATCTGCCTCACCTGGGAAGAGCGCAATGATAATACCAACATGGGCCAGTGAAGCGACGTCCTCCACAACTAGACTGAAGAACAAAAGGACAGCAACTTGTCTGTTCCCCTTTCCCAAATTCCCCAGCACTGTTCCCCTCCCCCAATTCCCCAATAAAATCTTAAAAAAAGATCTAATTTCAGAGATGACAAAAATATTTCTTGTAGATATTTAAAATATTCTCTTCGTAAACAATTGCTTGTATGTATAGAAATATAGAAAGCAACACTACTTTGTTATTATTTGTTAGCCAGCTTTCACCCCATTTTTGTGATTCAACTTGACCAGAACTATTTAGCTTGCAAATACCTTGTTTTTATAATCAAATTTCATATTCTCACACTTTGATCATAAAGAGTTAATCACAGCAGGCTTTGAAGCCAGATTGAATAAAATGAGATATAATTATCTCAAGCATCAGAGGTGAAGGGACTGGTGACACTCTATGATTTAAAAATTCTATGTCACTATCCCAGTATTTTATCTTCCCTGCTCTCTCTTACCTACCATACATTGTGCTCACTTTCTTCCATGGAAGGAATATTCATGGTTAAAAGAAGCAAATTTTTATTTCTCTAAATTCTTGGAAAGTGCACAAGAAAACTTAGAACATATTCTTTGTTACTATTTGAAGTGTGGTGGGAAGATAGGTGCTGATAGGAAGATTTCTGAGTACTGTGGCAGAGGGAAGCTACTCTTGATTGTGTTATCAGTAATATTTTATTTAGCTATGAGTAACAGAGACTTATAAAATAGGGCTTGATCATAAACAGGAGCTGTTCTCATATATCAAGAGGTCTGGTGGCATGTAATCCAGAAATCGTGAGTGCAAAGGGAGGCCTTTTGGCCCAATATTTTATGAATTCTACTCCACCTTTCTGTGTGTGGTTATAATGCTTATGGACAAAAGGTGGCTCCAGGAAATCTAGACATTACATCTACATTAAAGACAGAAAATAAAAAGGTGAAACTGAGATGCAAGACAAATCTCCCCACTTTTAAAATGTCTTCCTGGAAGCCTCATCTAAGAGATTGCCGTAAGTTGGTTATATTGTATTTCCTACCCTCAAGAGCATATTAGTCAGTGGATAAATATTATAACACTGCTCTCTGAAAAAAAATTGAGTTTCTCTATGGTAAGCAGGCTTCTAAGATGACATGCCATGATTTATATCCTTATGCAATCCCCTCTCCTTGAGTGTGGGAGAGACCTGTAACATGCTCCTAATTAATAGCAAAGGTGATAGAAAATCACACCCATGAAATTTTACATTATATGGCAAAGGTGAAGAGATTTTGTAGATGTAATTAAGGTTTCTAATCAGTTGAGTTTATGTTAATCAAAAGGGAGATTATCTTGGATGGGAATGACCTCATCAGATGAGCACTTAAAAGAGAGTCTAGAGGTCAAAGATTCTCTTGTTGGCTTTGAAAGAGTAAGCTGCCAAGTTGTGAGAGGTCCATGTGGTTAGGCTATGAGGGTGGCCTCCAGATGAGAGTGACCTCTAGCCATCAACCAGTGAGGAAACAGGGACCACTGCAAGGAACTAAATTCTGTCAATGACCTGAATGACCTTGGAAGAGGATCCAAAGTTGCAGATAAGAACGCAACCCTGCTCACGTCTTGATTTCAGTCTTGTAAGATTGTGATAAGAGCACTCAAATTTGCCATACTCAGACTTCTGACCAACAGGACCTGTGAGTCAATAAATGGACCCTCTGTTTGGGTTACCATTACAGAATATCAGAGCGGGTGGCTTCAATAACGAAATTTGTTTTCTCAGAGTACTGGAAGCTGGAAACCCTAGATCAAGGTGGAAGCAGGGTTCATATCTGGTGAGGCCACTCTTCCTGGCTCGCTGATGGCTGCCTTCTCTCTGTATCCTCACATGGCCTTCCCTCTGTGTGCATGTGCAGGGAGAGAGCTCTGGTATCTCTTCTTCTTCTTATGAGGACACCAGTCCTATGGGATTCGGTGCCCACTCTTACGATCTCATTGAACTTTAATTACCTCCTCCAAAGCCCTGTCTCCAAATGTAGTTACATTGGAAGTTAGGACTTAACCTTCAAATTTTGAAGGAACACAATTCAGCCTATAACAGCATTGTTTTAAGCTGCCAAGTGTGTGGTAATTTGTTTTATAGCAATAGAAAACTGTTACAAAAATAGGAAGAATAGAAGAGATATTGGCCAAGTACCTTATAATACCTACCACAAATAATGGCAACTATAAATATTGGCAAACCTTGGAGAGTGAGATAGGATATTAGCAAAGGGTTCTAATGCTAAAATTTCAAAGCACTTTTATATTATCAAAGCGTATTACAATAACCAAGCATAAAGTAGGGGGGTTATGTATTTCTGTTACCATTTTACATGTAGCCAGTTTTGTTAAACAAAAAATATATTTCTAAAAATCACTGCATGATGTAAAATTACATTAATAAGAAAAAAGTTACAAAAAAAAATAAAAACAGGGTAGGGGCTCAATACTTGAAAAGTTCAACAAGGACATATTTTTTTCCCCAAAAAGATAGACATATAATAACAGAAGAGGAGAAGGACAGTTTCACATGTGCTAAATGGTTAAGAAATATATAAATATTACAAGAAGTATGGCTCTTTTGTTGAAAAAGATCCAAAAGTGCTTGTGAAAGTAGTTATTGGAAGAATTGTAGCTTACAAGGTATTATGAAGTTGTGGAAGAAAAGTGACCTGAAATTGGACAGAAAGTTATGTTATCAGATGTGGACAGGTGAGGCTCATAACACATGGTGAACTGAGGTAGCAAGTAGGCTAGCAGATCTTTGAAGTGTTTGTGTGTGTGTGTTTGTGTGTGTGTAAGTATGTATGCATGTGTGTTTTCAATTTCTACTCAGCTCAGTTCATCTGGATAAAGTTCTCTGCTTTTACCTACTGTTTCTTAAGGACCAAAATTTGCTAAAAAAACATGAAATTTACTTATGCTCAAATTGTTTCCTAATATATCAAGTGCTTTGAAACAAATTTGCATTTACAAAACAAGTGTTGTAAAGAAATCACTATACAAAGAAACAGATGCTCAGTGGGCTTCAGTGATTCGTTTAAAGGCACAGAGTTAAGAAGTCTTAGAGCTTACACATGAAAATAATTTTCTAGATTCTGGCACAATGGTCTTTCCTCCTCTGCCTGACCTCTCTCTTTCATAGTCTGAGTCACATTCTGTCAGCTAGTTCATACATTCAATGCATTGGAACTGTACCCACATGAATAAGACAGTCACTGAGACTGCAGAACTAACAATCTAATAGATAATAGCCATTATAAATAATTACAATTAAAAGTGTAATGTGGAAAACCTTACAACAAAAAAACATCTGTGAGTCAGAGGAGCAAATGGCAATTATTATTTCGATCTAGTGAATGGTTTCATGAAAGAGGAGGAAGTACTCAGCCTGAGTCCTGGAGGATGAGTGTGAAGCAGTGGTGACATGATGGCATTCCGGAGGGAAGGTCAGTGTGAGGGCAAAGCCCAGAGTCAGCATGATGAACTAATTGTGTTTCCCAGAAAGCACAGAGATCTCTAGGGGCATTTGAGGTGTCCCGGTAGGTTTAAATCTCCTTACTGGGAAGTCCCGCTACATGGCTCATGCTAACATCTAAAACTAAAATCTATTTGAAATTATTTCTGAAAAAGTTTAGAGCACTCCTTGAGATACTGGGAATACTACGATGTATTGCACACCAAAGATTGTGAGTCATGTTTCCATAAAACATCGCTAACTGCAGTCCTGAATGAGCTGTTTACTCTAAGCAGGGTAGGGAAACCGACCTGCTGAGAAACCACACTCCTTGAGGTATGTGTGTGAATTCAGACTAGGGAACAGACATGGTAAATCCTTTAATAATTGAACCTTTTTTATTACAGAACCTTTTCTTCAGGGTTCTCCACCATCAAAAGTGGATTTATAAATAGTAGCATTGAAATGAAAACTCTTTATAGAGACACAGTATTTGAAGCAGAAAATTTCTCAAGACTATCCAAAATATCATCTCTGCTGATGATTAAAGGACATCTGTACTGCTCGTGGCAGTTGAAAGATCTACCTTGGGGAAAAAAGAGCAATATAGGTCATACAAAGATCCTTCCCCTGATCTACTAAAAGGAGTGCAAATGAAGGAGAGAAAGAAATAACCTGTTGCCACACAAGGAAGTCATACTGAATATCTTGGGGGAGGAGGAGGCATAAGAGGTTTTCTCTTTTCAAAGTGGGGAGTAAGATACACTATTCTAAATCATAATGACCATTTTTCAAAAATTTTATATGTTCATGGGAAAACATCAATGTGAAGGAAAATTAACAATGACAGAGTAGAGAGGATTCAAGTTTTAGCATCAGAAAGACAAAGGTTTTAATCTCAAATCACCAATTTCCTAGCTGGTTGAGCAGAATAGGCCCTCAAAGAAGGGCCTTCCTTTCAAATTATTAAAGATGTTGGCATCAGGGTCAATCAAATAGACATCAAGAAATAGATGTGGTTAGCACTGAAGAAATTCATTTTGATTCTGCGAATTTTTGCTGAGGGGAAAATACCTGTAACTCATCCTTAATATAAGAGGTTTCCTTCTAAAGGGATAAAACAAATGAACCTTGATTATTGTTGTTAAGCAAGGTACACCAAGGTCTTTTGAGTCTTCACTCAAAAAGATAAGTTACATAGATGCAAGTGAGAGAAGAAAATTGGCAAGTCTTTTATTTAAAACTGCTTTGATATGAAATCCTATGTGTTTGTTACTTTAGACATGTTCCTTCATTTCCCAAAGAAAGCAAAAGAAAGTCATGATTGAATGTTGCACTCGTTTTCTATTTCTGCCCTAACAAACTACAAAATACCTAGTGGCTTGAAACAACACATGTTTATTTTCGTACATTTCTCGATGTCAGGTTCTGACACAGGTCTCAGTGGGCTAAGATCAAGGCATGGACTGGGCTGCGTTCTTTCTGGAGGGTCTAGGAGAGAATTTGTTCTGTTTTCTTTTCCAGCTCCTAAAGGCTGCCTGCACGCCTTGGCATGTGTCTCTCCTCCTCTGTCGTCAAAGCCAGCAAACATAGCATCTCTCCAGCCCTGCTTTCTCACTCACATCTTCCTCTGATTCTCTTCTTTGGCCTCCTGCTTCCTGTTTAAAGGCCTCTGCAATTATACTGGTCACACCTGGGTAATTAGGGATAACCTGTCTATTCTAAGGTCAGTTGATTAGCAACGTTAAGTTCGTCTGCAACCTTAACTCCCCTTTGCCAGGTGATGTAATATATTGGTAGGTTCTTGGATTAAGACACATACCGTTTGGTGGTGGCCATAATTCTGCCTACCACAAATATTACGATAGATCATAAATTCTACCCCAAGTAAAGAAATAAAATGGCTCAGGTTATTCCCACCTCCCTGGCTCAATGATGTGCTTAGACCCTACAGGGCTCAGCTGGAGGGTGAAGCCAATTCTAGTATCTCCCCCTTGAAGAGGGCCATCTTCAGGCTGAAGGTGATAATGAGTCAGCAATATTTGGGTGTATTTAAAAGTTACCTTTGATATGGAAGAATGCCTTTTGAATTGTTTCTACGTTCTAAAGTTCTGAAATTTGAGTCATATTGTGTACACACACACACACACACACACACACACACACACACATACACATACACACAACAGCAGAGAGAAGAGGGATTCTCTTAATTTTGCCAACCTAAAACAAAAGTTTAAAAAGTACTCAATCTTATGTTAACTGATGAATGGCCCTTTGATAAAAGTTAAACAATAATAATAATAAGTACAGTAAGAAGATGTAACAGAAAGAAAATGAAGTTTAAAAAAAAGTGAAATTAAACTTTTAAGTCTCCAGATAAAATCCCAAATGACCTTAAGGAATAAATATTATTTCTCATTCAATTTATATTTTCAAACCTCTTCATAATTATCTTCCTTAAAAAGATGGCAGAAATCTTGAAAGATAGCCAGTCTAACTTCGCATCTAATGATTGAATTCTCTATACCACATGCATCTAACTACAGCCCAAGTTTGCCTGCATCCATTTTCTTTCAAGAAAATCCACCCTATCTTTCGACAGTTCCTTGCTTGTATTTTTTTATATATTGAGCTAAAATGTTTCTTTATACTTTATTTGCTTGTCTTCCTCTCTCTCCCTTACAGTCATGCAAAAAGTGTAATTCTTGTCCACATAGAAGCACTTAAAATATATGATGATATTAAGCATCCACTTCATGACCCTTATCCTCTCCAAGCTGAACAATCTCCATTATTCCTTAATCATCTTTTCTATAGCAAGGCTTCAAACCCAGATATTCCTTTTGTCCCTCCATGTGCACATGAGGGTCTATCAATTTCTTACTCACAGTAGTATCTCACTGCAATTGATGAAATATTTCACTTATAGCCTGGCCAACAAAGAATACAGTGGGTTCTTAACTCCTTGTACTAAAGAAATGCTGATATTTCCATCTCCTCAATCCCAACCTACTATAGCCCAGGAGAGTTTTCCCAGTTTTTGTAAGTACCTTACTTTGTTGACTCATATTGGGATCATTATCAATAGAAGAATGTTCAGGCATTTTATCATAACTAAAGTTTTCAATTCAAATCTCCTCCATTCAAATCTCCCCTTCTTAATGTCCATAGGCATTAAGGAGAAGAAACAAAACAGCACCCTCAGAAAATTACATCAATTTTCAGTGAATGTTGTCCTGTTATAAACAGTCCATTTTTGACTCCATAAAAGATCTTTTGCATGCCAATTAATATAGTCACTAGCCTTCTTTATCTTTAACAATCTTCCCATATGAACATATGTCATTCTATAAATTCATTAAAACCATTAATAAAAATGAAAAACACATTGTGGCAAATGGCAGGGTATATGACAAACTACTAGAAACAAGTTACCATTGATCATTTGGATAGAGTCATTCAAACATTATAAACCCTTCTGGTTATAGTTGGTCCAAGTTTGTACTTCTCCATTTTATCAACTGAGACTACAAGTCAAACACCGATCTGAAACCCAGTTTCCTGCACAGTGATGGTCCAAAATGCCATTCCTACATTTTGTGGAAGCCTAAAACATCATTAATCTACAAAAGCAGATTTACATTTCATTGGAGTAGCTACATACTCCCTTAAAATCTAATTACATATCTAAGGGTCTCGTTCTCTCATTACAAGTGTTTGTCTTATCTTGATTCTCAATACAATTCTCCTCCTAAAAGAGAAATAGGAAGTCAAAGAATTCTGTTTTTGCCATTTATCAGCAATTTATACCCTCTGTTTGTCACCGTCTTTCTAGATATATTGTCTTTTGAACCTTTTGCCAATCTTAACTTCTCTAACAATTGAGAGAGGTGAAATTAAAACCTTCAAGTCTTGACTTATTAACAAGATGATGGAGTAGATAACACCATGCCTGTGTCCTTCCATGAACACAGTAAAATTACAGCTAAATTATAGAACCATCAACCTGGAGAACCACCTGAAGTCTAGCTGAACAGAAGTCCTATAACTGAAAATATAAAGAAGGCACATCGAGCCTGGTAGGAGGGGTGGAGATGTGGAACCGACCTTAAATCTCTGTATGGCGGTTAAAAATCAGGAGGAACATCACAGCCATGGAGGTTACCTCCAGAGGGGCAAGGGGCCCCAGCTCCCCACACTAGGGTCCCCAGCCAGGAGAGGCATGCCAGGAAAAGGAGCCCACACAACATCTGGCTGTAAAAAACAATGGGGGTCCTAACCACTTGGTGGGACAGAAGGCTTCAGGAAACCCAACATCCTCGTAGTGACCTGCTCACAGATGCACTTGCAGGCACTCACCTGGGCTCTGGAGGTGGGATGGTGACTTGGGGATCTACGGGGGGGTCAGAGTGAGGTGATGGCTTCAGGAGGAGGACTGAAAGACAGTCATCATTTTCCCAGAGAGGGGTCCTCCTTCTGTGCAGCCAGCAGGCAGGCGCCATCTTGCCTGTGTTAAGCCCACCCCCCACAGGACAAATTTGAAACTGATTGGCCTGGTGAGCTATGCTGCTCCACCCTGCTGACTCAGCTGGGATCCTGCCCCACCCAACTCCGGCACTTCTGAAGTACTTCTTTGTGAAGTCAGCCCCACCCACATTGCACTCTTTCTTGGAAAACAATCTGAGTCTGGCAGGCCCCAGGCAGGAAGCCACTGACCATGGAGTGCTCTGAGACTTTTGCCGGGTCGCTCCAGGCTCAGCACTGGCAGTGAACCCAAATTTACATTAACCTGGTGACCACATCTCTTCCCACTCTAGTGACTCCCTGAGCTCCTGCCTCATCCAACTTGTGTGCCACGTGAGACTTTATCTGAGGCTGAAACTTAAGGGAGCCAGCAGATAGAAGTAGGCCCCTGGGTGTCCTGGATTTTTTCAGAGTTACTCCAGGTCTGCTACTGTTGGCAGCTGACCTCAGTTCACAGCAAGGCCTCTTTCATGTGCCACCTGGTTTAGCAAGTAAAGATGGATTGCTTTACAGCTTCTACTAGGTAGTCCCTGGCTGGTCACAGGGAGTGGGTGACCTGGACCTGCACCAGATCTCCTCCCAAGAGGCTCAAGAACCAACATACTTGGAGGATGGATTCAGATGACAGCAGAACCACTGCCCAATTACCCCCACAAGTAGCACACCCAAAAAGTGGTCTCAGTAGGCATCAGAGCCCATTGGGGTGAATCCTGCTTCATGTGGTAAACCCCTGCACAGCAGCCCATAAGCTGTGGACATGGCCAAAACCCATAGCCAATAATCCCGAGGGTTAATCCTACCCACTGATGTGTCAATAGCAATCAAGGCTCAACTATAACAGGACAGCATACACAACTCACATAAGGGACAGTCCTGGAGCACCCAGCTCAGGTGACCAAGTAGACTGTATCACTGGGCACCACAGGACACCTACTATGTAAGGCCACCTGGCCAAAACTGGGAGACATAGCAGTCCTATCTAATACATAAAAGCAAACACAGAGAAGCAGCCTAAAGGAAGACACAAAGAAATGCATCCCAAATGAAAGAACAGGAGAAAACTCCAGAAAAAGAACTAAATGAATTGGAGGCAAACAACCTACCAGATATAGAGTTCAAAACAACGGTTATAAGGATGCTCAAGGAATTTATTGAGAATTTCAACGAAGAGTTAGCAAGCATAAAAAATCACACAGAAACCATAAAAAAGAATGAGTCAGAAGTGAAAAATACAATAACTGAAATGAAGAATGACTAGAAGGAATTAACAGCAGATTAAATGAAGCAGGGGATCGAATCAGTGATTTGGATGATAAGGTAGCAGAAAACACTTAGTCAGAACAGCAAAAAAAAAAAAAAAAAAAGGATCCAAAAACTTAGGACAGTTTAAGAAGCCCTGGTGCAACATCAAGCATTAACAACATATGTATCATGAGGGTACCAGAAGGAGAACCGGTACCATGATGAAAAACTTCCCTAACTTGGTGAAGGAAGTAGACAAGCTGAGAAAGCAGAGACAGCCTCAAACAAAATGAACCCAGAGGCCCACACCAAGACACAGCATAACTATAATGCCTAATCTTAAAGACAAAGATAGAATCTTAAAAGTGGCAAGAGAAAAGCAGTTAGTTACATACAAGGGAGCTCCTATAAGACCATTAGCTGATATCTCAACAGAAAATTTGCAGGGCAAAAAGGATTGGCACAAAAATATTCAAAGTAATGAAAAGCAAGAATCTACAATCAAGATTATTTTACCCAGCAAGGCTATCATTTAGGATTGAAGAACAAAGAAAGCTTACTGGACAAGAAAAATCTGAAGGATTTCATCACAACAAAACTAGTATTATAGGAAATCATACAGGGACTTTTATAAGATGAAAAAAACAACAACAGAAAAAGTAAAACATATGAATTATAAAATGGCAATAAGTACATATCTATAAATAATTACTTTAATGAAAATAGATTAAATGCTCCAATCAAAAGATAGGGTGACTGAAAGAATAAGAAAACAATATGCTGCCTACAAGAGACTCACTTCAGATTAAAAGACACACACAGAGTAAAAGTAAAGTGATGGAAAAATATATTTATGAAAATGGAAACAACAAACAAAAAACCTAGGGTAGCTACTTATACTAGAGAAAATAGACTTGAAAGCAAAGGGTATAACAAGGGACAATGAAGGACACATTGATCCCACTTCCGGGTATTAACCCTAAGAAATCCAAAACTGTATTTTGAGAAGATGTGTGCATCCATATGTTCACTGAAGCATTGTTTACAATGGCCAAGATGTGGAGGCAACCTGGGTATCTGTTGAAGGATGAATGGATAAAGAGGTGGTGTGTGTGTGTGTGTGTGTGTGTGTGTGTGTGTGTGTGTATACATATATTATGGAATATTTCTTGGCCAGGGAAAGGAATGGGTTTTTGCCATCTCTGGTGGCATGGATGGACCTAAAGGGTATTGTGCTACATAGATTATGTCAAACAGCAAAAAAACAGATGCAATGTGGTTTTGCTTATATGTGGAATCTAAAGAACAAAATAAAACAAACAAACAAACAAAACCAGAAATAAACTCATAGATACAGAGAACACTTTGATGGCTTGCAGGTGGGAGTGGGGTGGAGGGTGGATGAAAAAGGGGAAGGAATTAAGAAATACAAATTGGTTGTTACACAGTAGTCATGGGGATGTAGGTAGGAGATAGCATATGGAATATAGTCAATAATATTGTAATAACTATGTATGGCATCAGATGGGTACTCGATTTATCGGGTGATAGATGGGAGGAGGCTTGGGGGGAAGGGTGAAAAAGGTAAAGGGTTTAAAAAATACAAATTGATAGTTACAACATAATCATGGGGTGTTAAATAAAGCATAGGGAGCATAGTCAATAATATGGTAATAAGTATGTATGGTGCCAGGTGGGTATTAGACTAATTAGGGGAATGACTTCTTAAATTATATAAATGTCTAACCACTATGCTGTCCACCTGAAATTAATATAAAATAATATTAAATGTCAATTCTAATTGATAAATAAACAGAGTTCAAAGGAAAAAAAAATCTCTTGATAAAACCCCCAATGTCTCCACGGGCCAAGTGCTGTGTCTCATCCAATATCTACTTCTAAATAACTGTATAGTTATCTGGAAATTTTCTGGTTTTGGCAGTCCTCCTTAATTTTTCAAGTTGGACTCTTTTACTCCATCTTTCCAATAGAAACACCCTCTCTTGCCCCACAAATATCTCAATACTTCTGTAGCTGCAAGTCTATGTGACATGCACACCTGTCCATAAATACATTACTTGCCCTCTTCCTTGCCTTACAACCAGGGACTTGGCTTTTTACAGCTCCATGGAGTTTCTTTCACATTGGAATTTAAGGGAATGGGACCCTCTGGAGTTGTACTACCTACAACCTATATAGTTATTAGTGTTAGTATAGAAAAAAAAATGTGAACCTGAATTTTGAATTTCAGATTAATATGAACTGATCAAAGTAGGGAAGCATGTTATTTTCTTATTGGTCAGTGCCTACGGAAAAGTCATAGTATAAACAGAAATTAATTCTTCTTATAGAGGTGTGGTAAATAGATTGGGAGTTGTTGAAAATACATACATTAGGCAAAAGTAGGAAAGGTAAGTCAAGCCCTTACAAAAGAGATAATATTTGGGCTGGGCCTGAAAGCATGGCTAGCATTGTGCATTATAGACATGTGAAAGAAGGCAATTCCTAGCAAAAATATGGAAGTTTGTTGTCCCATGGTTTATTAAGGAAATACAAAATAATCCAGTGTCCTTAGAACATAGGATGCAGAACAGAAAGGGGAAGTAGGTTTGAAAAATTCATTGTGGTGAAACTGTCAGGGGCCTTGTTGCAAGCTATGTTTAATTGTACCTTGGAAGACTTAGGAAATAATTGAATTTCAATTGTTTTTCACTGAAATTCTTTCTCCTTTTCTTTCTCTTTCTCCACCTTCTCTTCCTCCTTCTTCTCCTCCCTTTCTCCCCACAGATGGGGAATATGGAAAAATAATTCTATATCAATGAGATTTAGACAGTTTTAAATCTTCTGTTGATAGCACCTCTTCATTTTTGTTATTTGAATGTCGCTTGGAATCACTGGGTATCTTACAAGGGTTAGTGGAAACACCTTGACTTAATAAAACTATAATTCAGTATTTATCACCTTTTATTATTTTTAGGGTCTCTTCCTTTAGGCTAAAAATATGTAAGGGCAGTGACGATGTATGTTTTTCTCACACTATGCCTCACAACAGAATACGTAGAAGGTGCTCAGAATATTTTCTGAAACAGTAAATGGGATACAAGATTAACATCACAAGATGTTTCTTCCTGGTATAAAAGTGTGGAACAAAGTGAACTTCAGACAGGTAGTGGTAACTTTAGGTCATTTTTTGTTGTTGTTTGTGTTCTCAAACTTTTTTTTTCCCCCAAAATTCAACCATATCATTGAATATAAGACGAAAGGGAGAAGTCAGTAGAAAAAGACACTCATTTGAAAGCACCTGCTGATAGCACCTAACTGAGTAAGTGGAGACAGGCGCCTGTCACACAGCCTCCAGGTTTGGCAGATATATTCTACATTTAATTCTTGAGAAGGGAGAGAAAATCTGAAGTGTAAATTATGTATGATAAAAATCAATCAGCAGCTGTGTGCCCTTGTCTTCTCCTGTGATGCATAGCTCTGAAACGCCAGGCTGTTCCCAACCAGTGGTGGAAAGGTCAATGGAGACCAGATGTTTGAAGGTGACACATCGACTGCAAATGAGAGCTGCTGCTGTGGACAAGAAAAGAGGGAGTTAAATCTTGCATTGTGTGGAAGCTGGTGAGAAGGAGAAGGGAAGATGGCTAGGTGGAAAAATTATTCTCATTAAACAAACCAGGCTGGTGGGTGGCCAAGCTCAAGTCTTCTAAAGAGATGTGGGCAATTACATCTCTAGCATGATTTGAAGGAGACCATCTTTAGAAAGAACTTAGGTATCCATTGTTCACATAACCTACAGTGGATTTAGGGAAGTGGATTCCAAGTATATTCATGCTAAAGCAGGTCAAAATTAAACTGTAGTTGAACCAATCAAGCAATATGAATCTGCCATTGCTGCCACTGTGCATGGAAATAGTGTTTGTCATGCTTTATCGTCTTCTCAGGAATTCAAATACCATGGCACGGGGATCCTCATATGCTTCACTCTTTTTTTTTTTTTAAGATTTTATTGGGGAATTGGGGAAGGGGAACAGACAAGTTGCTGTCCTTTTGGTCTCCAGTCTAGCTGTGGAGGACATAGCTTCACTGGCCCATGTTGGCTTTATCATTGCGCTCTTCCTGGGTAAGGCAGATCTGTCACCGAACATTGGATGGCCACTCACAGTGGCTCACAGTAGCTCATGAAAGCTCACACCCCCTGCAGGCCAGCCCTGCTGCAGCCTAGTCGCCGGCGACTCAACGGCAGCCCAGCTCCAGGTCAAGCTGTTGTTCACCATCTTAGCTGTAGAGGGTGAGCATCACTGGTCCTCATGTGGGATCCAAACTGGGGCTCTGCTGCTCAGAGTTGGTGTCCCAAGCCAACTCCTAACCAACGTGTCACTCAGCCAGCCCTATGCTTCACTTTTGAATCAAGGATTTGACTGAATCTATCTGCTTTGTAAATCCTAGGTCACATTCTTATAAACTTGTTGTAAAGGAGGCTGGAAAAGTGAGTTGCTGCTTCTATGTCAATCATGGAATATGGGACTTAAATATGCTAGGTGGCCACAAACTTAAGAAGAATCCACTACACTGCTTTATTGTCTTGCTAAATGTGATTGCATGACAGATTCAGCTATTATTTATATCTGAGTATTAATTTAAGCATGACCCAGATTTGGGAGTTATGTATTCACTCAGTTCAATTCAGAAACAGCACCTAATCTTCAAAGTAAACCTCTTGATTCATTTGATTAATCTTTGAAAAACCACCAGTGTAGCAAAATAAGAACAGCTTTTGGTGTCTAACAGACCTGGTTTAGTCTCCCAATCACCACCTACTGGTTTTGTGAGCTTTGTTAAGTTTAATACCTCTCTCTCTTTTTTCATATTTAAATTGGGTCTACTGATATACAGAGGGTGCCAAAAAAATGGATACGCATTTTAAGAAAGGGAAAAACTATTAAAATTGTAATATTCAATATATATCGATAACAAAAGATGAATACAAGTCACGTTTGACTTCTGCAATTGCAATTACAAGAGGTGCTCAGAGTGGCTGCCATCAGAGTCCAGACACTTCTGATTGTGGTGAACTACTGCTCAAGTAGCGTTGGCTGAAGTGTCCACTTGTATACATTTTTTTTGGCACCCCCAGGATATGCAGTGTGTCATGTGATTTAAATAAGCCAGCACTTCTGAAAGAATTGAGCAGAGTGCTGGACACAGTCAGAGATGTTTAACTAAATTTACTGAGCACTTAGTATGCGCCTGTCACAATGCTAGGAAATGCATATGCAAAGATGCATAAGACATGTCTCATGCTTTCAAATTGCTCAGGCCAAGAAAGATAATTAGAACAAAATGGTTAAAGTACTTTATGTGCTGAAGTACAGGAAGGGGATCAAGTTTCTCCCTGGGCAAGTCCAGAAAAACTTCCTAGGGAAGTGTGATGGTTAATTTTATGTATCACCTTGATTGGGCTATGGGGTCACAGATATTTGGTCAAACATTATTCTGGCTATGTCTGAGAGGGTATTTCTTGATGAGATTAACATTTGATAGTAGACTAAGGCAGACAGCCCTTCCTAATGTTGGTAGTCCTTTTCCAATCAATTGAGAACCTGAACAAAATAAAAAGGCTGAGTAAGAGGGAATTTTGCCTGCCTGATTGGTTGAGCTGAGACATCAGCACTCTCCTGCCCTTGAACTATAAATTACACCATCCATTATCCTGGGTCTCCAGATTGCTAACCACAGATCTTAGAACTTCTCAGCCCCTATAATTGCATAAGCCAATTTCTTACACTCCATCAGTCAATCACTCTTACATACTAAGATGTAATTGAAATGTATAATTAAAATTTTATTAGATATTGGCTCTGTTTCTCTCAAGAACCTTGACTAATACAGGAAATAAACTATGAAATATTACCAGGATGATAGGGGAGTTTGCAACATAATTAGGGATGTCACTCATTTATATTTTAAATTCAACTTTCATCTTCTCGAATCAAGAAGGCCACCAATGGCTATGAAAAAAATATTCTATTTTTTTCTATTCTATGTTTATTTTGAATCTATGGAGATACACTCAATAATTGTAATAATCCATTCTCTGTCAAGATCTCTCTTGACAAATACAGTATACCCCTGAGCCATATGGGGCTGTGGTGCATTTGAAACGTGACTAGCTCATGTTGAGATGTACTGTTAAGTGCAAAATACACAGTGGCTTTCACAAACAAGAAAAAGAATGTAAGCAATCTCGTTAGTATTTTTCCATGATGCTTACACATTCAAATTATATTTGAGATAAATTTATGTAAATAACATATATTGAAACTAATTGTTCCATTTTTGTTTACTGTTTTTAACTGCATATGTGGCTCATATTATATTTCTGTTGGACAGTGCTTCTATAGGCCCTGGATCAGCAGCACAGGTATGACCTGGTAGGTTCTGAGAAACACAGAATCCCAGACCCAGGCCTACTGAAAGAGACTGTACACCTTAACAAGATCCCCAGGAGATTGTATATGTCCAGGAAAATTTGTGAAGCACTACTTTTAGTCCATTGCCCTAAAAACAACCCCCTCTTCCTCCATCTGTAGAGAAAGTTTCATTTCTGCAGCCATTCTTCCTAGAGAGGCTGATGAAGCAAGGATTGTCTGGCTTCACAAAAAGCAATTCTAGAGATCATGTTGCTCTATGTCACATGTATCTTTAATCATTCGTATATACATAGGGTTCAGTTGTTAAAATGCCGTGCTCAGCAAGCTTGGGGACACAACTTCATTTGGTCGCCAGTTTTGAGTAGGAGGCGGCATGAACTCTTTCCTCCCAGGCATATATCACTCTTCAGTAGGCTGCTGCCAAAACCTGGGTTCTTTCTGGTCCTCAGGTGCCCTCAGGCCTCCTGCCACTTCTTTATGCACCAGGTGCTCTCCCAGTTTCTGCAGCCATAGCTATTAGTAGTGTTTCCTGCCCCTTCCCATTCTGCTTTTATCATCTTTGCTGATCATCCCCTCAGGCTCTGTTTTGTGTTTCTCTCATGACAGCTAATTTTGTGCAAAACTAATCTCTGGGTAAGGTGTTTGTGCTCGATAATAGCTTAATATTTTACCTCTCCTATAGTTTTATTGCATTTTAGTAGGGGGTTCCTGGAAATAAAATGGCTTATCTTCACTAGGGAGAATAAAGCAGAGGGTTGGAATTTGGGGCATCAAGCAAGATGGATGAGAAACATATTTTGGACAGAAAGGCCTTTCGGTATCATTCTGGTTTTCATTCCTATAACCCATACTCATCAGCGTTGTCAGAATTTATTTAATATGAAGACTAAATATCCAGAAGTCATTATGTGAGATAAAATTGATACCAACTAGAGCAAGAAAAAACAAATCATTGAAAAATTAGCTAATTTATGGGTTAAATTTGGGCAAATATTGTGTTACCATAAAAAAATTATCAACCTTTAGATAACTGCAACTAGATATTTTCTCCTTTTTTAAAATTTTGATAATTGAGAACATTCCCATTTTAAAATGTTTTGAAATAGTCAAGTATAATATAAATACAGAAAGTATACAAAACAATGATTCACTGCAAAGTAAATACCCACATAATCTCCATCCTGTTTAAGAAAGTACTTTCCAGGGCTGGCCGAGTGGCGCGATGGTTAAGAACTGGCTTGGGATGCCAGAGGGCCCCGGTTCGGATCCCACATATGAGGGCCAGTGACACTGCCCTCTACAGCTAAGATGCTGAACAACAGCTCAACCTGGAGCTGGGGTGCCATGAATCGCCGGCGACGGCGTAGGCTGCAGCCCCTGTGGCAGTGGGTTGCCATGGGCTACCGTGTGTAGCCAGCAGCCAGTGTGAGCGGCCAGCAGCCGCAGTGAGCGGCCGTCCAGAAGCCGGCGACTGATCTGCCTCACCTGGGAAGAGCGCAATGATGGTGCCAACTTGGGCCAGTGAAGCGAAGTCCTCCACAACTAGACTGAAGAACAAAAGGACAGCAACTTGTCTGTTCCCCTCCCCCCAATTCCCCAGCATTGTTCCCATCCCACAATTCCCCAATAAAAATCTTAAAAAAAAAAAAAAAAAAGAAAGAAAGTACTTTCCAATAAATATAGCTTAGTTTGGATGTTTATTTCTGAATTTTATATAAATGGAAACCTACAATGTGTGTTCTTTGAGGTCTAACATTTCACTCAACATTATGTTTCTAATAATGTTGTAGTATGCTCTACTTTTCTAAATTTTAAAGCAAAAATAATCCAGTGTAAGAGTACATGAGGCTTTATTTGTGTATCATACTGCCACTGATGAACTCTAGGCTGCTTCTAGTTTAAGGATAGAATGAATAATGTTCATATAAATATTTTCACCCATGCCTTTAATGCACATGTAACTGTATATGTGCATTGTATATTCCTGATGAGCGAAACTGCTTATAACAAACTGCCATAAATCTGGTAAAGAAATAATAACATTTATTTGTCCCTCACACACCTGTAGGTTAGTTGGAATGTCTTTCCTTCAGACTGGTATCTATCTTGCTCCTGAGACCAGCGGGCATATCAGGGCATATTCTACTAATAGTGATGGAAGAATCAAAAGAACTTAAGCCCCACTGCACATGAATAGTTCATGTCTTTGTTCACATCACAGCCATTAGCATTTCATTGGCCAAAGTAAGTCACATGGTCAAGCCTAAAATCAAAGAACAGGGAAATACTCGCCACCCATTATAAGGCCATGGCAATGGTGTAGATATATAATATTATCATAGAGAAGAGCTGAGACCAATAATTCAATCTAACACATAAGTTACGTGCCTAATCAGCTTTTGTAGATAGTCCCAGTTTTCTAAACTGGTTGCACCATTTTAAACTCCATCTGCAGTATATGAAAGTTCTCCACAGCTCCACAAATTCACCAGTACCTGATATTGTCAGTCTTTTAAATTTGCCATTCTGTTAGGAGAGAATGTGCATATTAGAGTTTTAATTTGCTTTTTACTGATTATGTATAAAGTTGTGCAGCTTTAAAGTAATTTACCAGCCAGTTGAATGACCTCTTTATAAAAATTTAATCTCCTGTGCTCATTTCAGCAGTACATATGCTAAAACAATACAGAGGTTAGCATGGCCCCTGTGCAAGGACAACATGCATATTTGTAAAGTGTTCCATATTTTTTATCACATTACCTTCTCAACACTTGGTGCCACTATCATTGCCTCCTAACCCCAAGAAAGGGAAGGGGAGGGGAGGGGAGGGCAGAGGAGGGGAGGGGAGGAGAGGGGAGGGAGGAAAGAAGGAAGGAATCAAAGAAAAAGTCACTGGAAGCTTTTCATAATGCTTATAACTCACAA
>NW_017731539.1:2314889-2352980 GCF_001890085.2 Hipposideros armiger
AGCTCTTAACCAACTGAGCCACTCGGCCGGCCCTAGCCTTACTTTTTAATAAATGTATTTCAACTTGTTATTCTTTTACTTTAGTATGTTTATATCAGTCTTACCACTCTAAGCCATGAAGATTTTCTCCTACAGTATCTCCTAGAAACTTTATTGTTTAACTTTGCATATTTACAGTTATAATCCAACCAGAATTTATTTTATTGTATATTGCGAGGTAGTAAAGTTCCATTATTTTTAATATTTATATTTGATTGACAGCCCTGTTTATTGAAAATATTTCCTTTTTCCTATTCCTCTGAAATGCCATTTCTGTCATCTAAAAAGAGGTTTGTTAGTGTGTGGGTTCCCTATTCTGTCAATTTATTTTTCTATCCATATGCCAATATCACACTATCTTCCCTGCTGCAGATTAACAGTAAGTATTGATATATGATAGTTTTTTGCCCTGTTTTGAGATTGTCTCAACTATTTTTGGCTCATTTCATTTCCATATTAATTTGGAATTCGTTGGTGAATCTCCACCTTCTCCCCAAATCTGTTGATATGTATTTCTAGATCAATTAGGGGAAAATTGACTTTATCAAAATATTGAATCTTCCAATTCATAAACACAGCATACATTTCCACTGATTTATATCATCTTTAATTTTTCTCATAAAGTCTTACAGCTTCCTAAGTAGAAGTCTGGCAAAACATGTGAAAGATTTATTCTTTGAGATTTGATATTCTAGATGTTATAGCAATTAATACCATTAAATATTTTCATTTCTTATTTATTTGTTGCTCATATATAGGAAGAAAAGAGCAAAAAACGTTTTTACTATGTGGACTTTGTTGCCAGAAACCTTACTATAATCATTCATTTAATTTACTAATTTACGTATAGAATCTTTGAATTTTTTTATATACCTAAAATATATTTACCATGAATAGTATCATCTTTTCCTTATCAACTTTATTCATATCAGTCATAGTTTTGACTAATTGAATAGGTTAGAACCACAAATATAAAGTGAGTAAAAGTATTTATAATGAGAATTCGTATATTGTATCCAATTTCAGAGGGAATGGTTTTAATATTCAATGTTTGTGTTAGGTTTTGTTTTGATATTCAGTATTAAATAAAGCAAGATGATTTCTATGCCTAGTTTGCTAATATTTTTTTGGGGGGGTGGAATTTTTTAAACATAAGGATATTATATAAATGGAATCATACAGTATACTCGTATAACCTTTTGGGATTGGCTTGTTCAGTTCAAGTTTTCTATGGAGATTCAGCTAGGTTGTTTCACGTTTTAACACTCAATTTATTTTGTTGTTGAGTCACACTCCATGATATGGTTGTATCACAGATTGCATAACCATTCACTCATTGAAGGATATTTGGTATATTTCCCATTTTTAGCTATTATAAATAAAGCTACTATAAACACTTTGGGAACAGTGTGCTGTTATGTGAACATGAGTTCATTTCTCAATAATAAATGTCCAGGAGTGCAATTGCTGCTTTATGTATTACATGCAGAATCTATATCTATATCTATAATATATCTATCTAGGTAGATATTACATATTATATACATATATTTATTTTTAAAAAATAATGCTGAACTATTATCCAGAATGGCAGTACCATTTTATGACCCACCAGGAATGTATGAATAATTCAATTTTTCCACATTCTTATCAGAATTAATTGTTGTCACCATTTTTTAAAATTTTAGCCATTTGGATAGGTATGTAGCAATAACTCATTGTAGTTTTAGTTTGTACTTACCTAAAGCTAGTAATTTTGAAGATGCTTTTATGTGCTCATTTCCCATCTATATTTGCCATCCTATTTGGTGAAACATTTCTTCATCTCTTTTGTTCAATGTTTAATTGATTGTTTGTTTGTTATCGTTGAGATTTGAGAGTTTTTCATATAAGCCAAATGCTGGTCTTTTGTCAGATATGTGGTTTGCAAATAGTTTCTCCCATTTTAACTTGTCTTTTTGTACTCTTCATGGGGACTTTTATAGAGCAATGCTGTTTTTCAAAAAATTTAATGAAGTCCAATTTATAACATTTACCTTTTATGGACTGAGTTTTTTGTGCAAGTAGAAGAATGTTTTGCCTAGCAATAGATCCTGCAGATTTTTTTCGATGTTTCTCCTAAAGTTTTATCACTTTACATTCTACATTAAATCTGTAATCCATTTTAGGTTACTTTTTGTATAAGATGTGAGACTTAACTCAAGAGTATTTCCCCCCTATGGATGTTTAATTTTTCCCACACCATTTGTTGAAAAGGAAATCTTTCCTCCTTCGAATTGCTTTTTTACCCTTTGCAAAATGTAGTCAGCGATATTTGTGTGATTTTATCTCTGGATTCTCTGTTCTGTTCCATTGCTCTATCCATCTATCCCTCTGTCAATGCCCTGTAATCTTGATTACTATAGCTATATACAATAAGTCTTGAAATCAGGTAAACTGGGTCCTTCCACTTGATTTTTCCTTTTCAAAATTGTTTTGGATATTCTAGTCCCTTTCCCTTTTCACAGAATTTTTAAAATAATTGTGCACACACACACATACACACACACTCTGAGATTTTGGTAGGAATTATGTTAAATATTTACATCAGTTTGGGGAAAACCAATTTCTTTACCAGGAAAATGTTATACCTCTGTATTTATTTACAACTTCCTCAATTTCTTTTATTACTGTTGTGTAGTTTTTAGCATGTAAGTCTTGTATGTGTTTTTTCTCCACCAATTGGTATTTTCAACCTGTCATTTTCTTCTTTTCCAAGTCTGGAAAGTGTGAGGTGAAAAGAAAACCCAGATCATTCAAAACCATGTCATTTCTTGGGTCCTGAAGTTCCTAGCTAGTCTGCCTCTTTCTCTTCGCCTTTCAGAATCTTTTTATGCTTGTTTTATATATAATGGCCATAGTTTTATGTTGTATGTAGCAAGAGGCATAGGGAAAAGTACATCTATTTCACCTTCCCAGAAATAGCAGTCTTGATATAAATCAAACATTTGTCACTAGATGTTGTCATATTGTATCTATGCACCCCAGAGGTTCCCTGGGGTTCTTTCAGCGGTGTCCATAGGGAAAGGTGGAGAGTATGTAGGACTCTGGCACTCCCACAGCTGCCCTGACCATACAAGCTCTTTTTATTTCTGTGAAGGGATCATCTGCATTTAAACTCATTCTATCTTGTGAAACTTCTGGAAGGCAATCATTGCACAGATCATGGCCTTATGATCATGAAGCCATTCATCACAGTTGTAGTGAATGGGGTCAAGAAAGTTAGAACAAGAGATGCCATCATTCTTTGCTAAAGAAGCTGGGGAGAAGAGAACACCTGCTTCTTTTCCTTCTCACCCCAAAACAAAAATGAGTGAGGCAGAGACAAAGGACTTAAGACATTCAGTACCAGTGCCTAGCCCTTTTGCCTCTCCTATCTATTTGACAGAAGAGCATCATGGAATCAGGTTCCCCATGGGTCCTTCTATCCTCTCAGGTTGAAAAGAAAGAGTTAGAGGGCTCTACCATTGAGAGGATGTCCCGAAACATGTTCTGGCTTTGGGGAAGAACATCAATCTGGCTGCTGTCTCAGCAACCTCTTGCTCAGACTGCAGGTCTGCTTGCTGGAAGATGACTAGTATTTCTTGTCAAAGTTCTCTCCATTGGCTGGCCCTTGCTCTGAGAAGCCATTGTTTGGAATGGCGTCTTATAGTAGCATCCGTCTGCAAGTGCAAATCTCCAGGTGAAGTCCTGTGTTATACTACAGGAAGCACTGCAGCCTCTGCAGTGTCACTGAGTCTGATGTATTGGCAAGTCCTCCAGCAGACCCTCCAGAATGAATACGATTGGCCACCCTGGCACCAACCAGACTTCCCACAGCAGTGACATTGGGCTTCTATCTAGGGGCATTGGGGAGATGCTGATTAGTATGAACTACCCCAATAGGATCTGCTTATATGTCTAGGGGAAACATTTCAATTGCTATGTAACTCATATTATCAAGAAGCCCTTACCTCACACACAACCAAATAAATTTGACTCAACTCTCAATTTCACAGCACGGGGGAAAAAAAAAATTCCGAACTCTGCCTTATAATTCTCATGAATTTCCAGGACTTATTTTCTAATGGCACCTCTTTCTTCAGGTCTTATTTCCATGGTGGACAAGGGTGTTCTCATTCACCCTGAGTCATCTCAGAAGCTAAGTTCAGCCAGTTTTCACAACCATTAAAACCCAACAAGCATATATACCCTTACTAGATGTCACTAATGTTTAGGTACAAGAGGAGGAATTGCACTAGGACACGTGCAACTCCTTTTCTCTTCTTCTTGGCCACTAACAGTCTTCCTCCTTCCAAACCCCGTTTTCTATCTGCTTCCTTTAAGGACTGACCTCAGCTCAACTTTAGCTCCTCTGGGTGTTTTCTGCTGTCTTCCTAAATAAGTACAATTTCAAATGTTTCTAGTGCCATATTCATTAAAATACTGTGTAATTGCCTGTTTAGTGTAGTGTTTATAAAGTTTATAAACTCCATGTGGGTACAAATCAACTCTTTTTCAATATCAGAGTGTGCAGCACAGATTACACACTCAAATACTTATTGATATCAACATTGACAAATATCCTGATACATTAGATTTGCATCTAATTCAGCCATGATGTAACTGCTTGTTCAAGTTAAAGTGTCCAGTGCAGTATGTTTCAAAATGTTTCTGCTTTATAAATACACACACACACACACACACACACACACACACACACACACACGAGCATGACAATTTATTTAAATAATTCTTTGAGGAAGTTCTTATAGATTATTCAAGCCTTTATATTTTTATTGTCCTTTTTTAAAAAAGAATTGCGTTGGCGACTAATATTTTAGAGATGTATACTACCTCAGAGTTACAGAAATATATCTTTACTGTAGTACTAATTATCATACATTTCAGGTTTTCTGGTAAGCTATATAAGAAGCATTCAACTATGTTAAGATTTTTTTAAAAAAACAATCTAGTGAAAATTCAATGATAACCTAATATCTTCTCCCAATTACATATTACCATTTGAATTATTCTAATTTCATATTTACAGGTAAATTATTTTAAAGTGATTTAAATACATATGTTTGTTCTGCAAAGGAATTAAATGAATTATTTTGGGCAAATTATGCAGAACACCTTAAGGTTTTCTAATTAATTAAAAATGTTTGTATTTTTCATGATTATTGCAAACATGAAAACATATCCTGCTAAACCCTCTATGATTTACTTGGTGGGAAGACAGCATTCCCACATGGGTAAATATAAATAGCAGAAGTGATTTAGTTTTAATGTAATTTCATGGTTAATTTGAAGCAATATTTAAAAATATCACAACATAACATGCCTCGAGTTTGAATTGTGGTATCTTTTTTTAAAGCACCATCATATTGGCTACTTTTATTGATCCTTGTAGAGCTCCTATACATTGTACTCTTATCTCCATCTTATAAATAAAGTCAAGTGGCTGGCCAGTCATAACATCAATATTTTGTGATGGGTTTGAGGCTTTAGTACAAGTCTTTGGTGATTTCTACTGGTAAAATTATGCTGGAGAGGAAGAGTGAAAACAACCCATCCTAAGAGAAGCAATAGTCTTAACTCAAACATTAGTGTTATCAAATGAATTTTAAGGTGATTGAAAGCAGCTCCATTGTGCTTTACTGTACAAACAACATAGCAGGCTGTTGCCACCATTTCTGCTTGATAAAACTTTGTGTACGTTTGGCCTCTTGCTTGGGAAGATTAATGAGCTCACTTCAGGGTTGGATCTGTAAGCAGATGATTGAATTTCAGGGAGGTGTTTGTATGCATTCAGGAGTATATTTCTGTCACTGAATTTCTTCGTGGGATGTCTCAAAGGGAGTGGATGGATGGAAACAGAAGGAAAGACTGTCTATTGTCAATGAAGCCAGGCAGGTGACCTAGATTCACAACACTGGAATGTGTACTCTGATGGATACTTTTTAAAAGAATGAAAGAAATCTTGGATAGAGGGACTGGCTTAATTTCCAGCCAATTCACATCAAGTCTCTTTGAAGGGGTTTTCTGATCCCAGGAGAAGCTTTTACTTGATATACGTTTCATGTGCTGGGTTTATCTAGGGTTCAGATAATCACACAGAGTAGTTCTCATCTGGATTACTCTGTGTGCTCCTGGCCTCAGCAGCCTCTTTTTTGGGGCCTTTCAGTTGAAATAAACAAACATGAAATCTGAAAGACTTACATGTGATCTTCGGGTCACAGCACCCTTTTCTGAGTAACTATTTGTGTTTCCCTATGAAATTGAAAAACAACCCTATGCATTTCAAAAAACATTGCAAGTAATTCCACAAGATTTACCTTTTATGAGAGGAAGATCAGTGAAAGTACAAAGAGCAGCAGAATGAAAAATGGAAAGATTGTGTTGTTGTCCATACACTGAACTGCGTTAGAATAGAGGGAGTTGCTAAAACCACACTAGATTGACCTCCCTGCAAGTTAGGTTTCCCATACTTCATCTTTCTGGAGCATAGTCATAAGGAATAAGTTTCCTTGAAGATAGGCTATATGCCCTATAAATTTTTGGATCTTAAGATACCATTGCATGTATGTCTGTCTTCCACCATGATTGTGTAACCTCCTGGAGAGTGGAGACCATGATTGTGTGTGTGTGTGTGTGTGTGTGTGTGTGTGTGTGTGTGTGTGTGTTCTTATCTCCAGCAACTAGCGGAAATCTAATTTTGGGGAGGTGCTCAGTTCAATGAATTGCATAAGTGTCTCTTGTGGTTGATCATTACTATTTTCTTAGCAAAAAGGTTGTGAAAATAATCATCTGTTTATCTGTGTTTCAAAATCAACAGTATAAATGATTACTGAATTGTGCCAAAATTCAATGCCGCTCTAGATGTTTTTAGTCGTGATTTAGTTTACTGTTTACTTATACCATAAATGGTAGTTAAACAAAATAGTGATTGTAACCTAGGAGTTTATGAGTTCCAGGCTGATTCCAACCGTATTTCACAAACAATGGTGTATTCACTGTAGGTAGTTGAACAAGTTGAAATATGTAGGATGGGGTTGGAATGAATGAGGAAATAAATGAATACAATGAAATAAGATTTTCAGATCTCACTTCAGAGCTTCAGACCCAGATATTCACTGTTCTCACTTAAATAATGCACAGACATGGCAAAGTCAATGTTACCCAAACTGAACTTGGGTACCTCTTCCATTCTCCCTTCTCTCAGTAAATGTCATAATTATCTGCCAATCTGCAAATGCTAGAAATTGGAGAGGTTCTCTTCTATCATCTTCCTTATCCTTCCTGGGTTATATTTTTCTCATTCTATGTACTCTACATGACTAGAGAATCTGATTCTCTTACTTATTTAAAGTAACCTATTTAAAAAGGCTTCTTTGTTATGAAATCTAAAAATTAATCATGGCTTCTCTGTTAAATGTGTTTAAACATAAATTTTGTCTTTTGTTTTTTCAGAAGATGCTTATAAGACCCAGGTTAGGATTGACAACGAGCCAGCTTATTTGGACATCTTGGACACTGCTGGTCAGGTAGGTAATTTTTTTAGATCTCGCCAACCTCTGAGGCCAGTTTAGGCTTTAATCTCAAATACATGTACCACAAAGAAGAAGATGAGTTTATCTATTCAAACAGAAGAACAAATTTTCAATGGCAATAAGGAACTAAGTAAGGGAAGAATTGACAGGAAATGTGATGTTGCCAACCAGAATATTTCAACATTCCTTTAATTTTCTAAATATAAAAGTGCTAGTATAGATGTAGTATTGCTAATGAGATTATAAAACTAATAAAATTGTTTATTATTCTTCCTCAGAAAAGCACAAAACTTTGTCCTTGACCCTAATCTGATGATTATTTTTATTAGAAAATTTTAAAGCAAACGTGCTTAGCAAATATGCTCATGGAACCAAGGACAGGGAGAAAGGTCAATAGAATGGGTAACATAATCAAGATTTAGCATAATCAAATGCATTAGTTTATAAATCTATACATAGGGATAAGGAGAAACAGAACTATGAGGAGGAGGAGGAGACAATAATTTGTGTGATATAACAATAAAGATAGAATTAAAATATTACCCAACAATTATAAATAAAGCAAGAGGAAAGGGATCAGTTAAAATATTTCAAAGCCTTGCAGTATTTGGGAGGAGGGTAGAGATTTTCTCTACTTCATACTTTTAAAATAATAATTTTAAAACTGTAAATATATCTATTAAATGCAAAACATAAACAAATAACTCTCTACTTTGTTATAAGACTAAAACTGCTCTAAAAAAATAGTCTTAAAAATGTAACTTAAAGCTAGCAGAGGGGAAAGGGAAGAATCGATTTTAAAAATTATTAATACAATGTAAGTTGAAAAGAAAGGAGAAAAACAAAGAAAAAGTAAAAAGAAAGCATAATATGATAAATATAAACATATCAGGAATCAAAATAAATGGAATTGGATATGCCTCTCCCAGAATAGTCAAGCAAATTGGTAGCATCATATTGAATCAAAGAACAAAACTAGCCTGTATCTGTTTGGTTTAAATGAGACAAAAGGGAAGGGCTCACCGAGTGGCTCAGTTGGTTAAGATCTCGCTCAGGAGTGTGAGCTCTGAGCAACAGGGTCACTGGTTCGATTCCTGGCCCAAGTTGAGTGCCGCTGAGCTGCCAATAGGTGGCAGGATGGCTCAACTAAAAAAATAAATAAATAAAATAAATAAAAGAGACAAAAGGGTACAGAGTGGTGGCAAATCAAAGAATGATTATTAAAAAAAAGTAGGCAAAAAATAATCAAACCTAAAGCCTGTATTAATATTAATATCAGACAAAATAGATTTATTGAATAAAGAATTATTGAGATGTAAAAGTGCCAATTTGTAATAAAACTCATCAAAAAAATGAAAAATATCTGATCAATAATGTCCAAGAAAAATGGAGCAAACTATATATATATATATATATATATATATATATATATATATATATATATATACCAAATCATTTGTACTGGAAATTTTTAATGCACCTCTGTCAGTAGGTTCTGGATCAAGAAGTAATGTAATTGTAGAAGATTTGAAAATACATTTAAATTAAATAAAATGATGCAGTCAATATGACAGCAGGCATTCTTTTCATGTACATTTGCTGCTTATGCTTTTTATTTCTTTCTAATCTAATTGCAAAGAACGTGGTCTGTAGAAGATTGGTTATTTGATTATGTAGAATTTTACACTGTGACTTAGAATGTGATAAAATTTTGTAATAAAGCTGTTAGTGGTTACCTCTTGAGGAGAAAGGGAAGAACTGGGAAAAGGGAGAGATACAAAGTAGACTTCAACTATACATGTAACGACTTATGTTTACTGAAGTTCTGATTAAATATGAAAAGGTGTTAATAGTTGAAAACCTGAGTCCTGGATACACAGATCTTCATTACACTATTTTCCTTGGTACTTAAATAATTTATTTATATATTATTAAATGTTGTATTATTTCATCTATTTAATGTAAGTATTTAAAATAACTTCATTAATTGGAATATTCTTATAGCCACTGAAAATAGGTGATCTCTTTCTATATGTGAGCTATATCAAGACTATATGAAACCCATATATTATCAAACTTATTTGTTTCCAGGGACATTTGAAAAATAAACTTATGAGTGGAAAACTTGAAGCCATTGAGGATACTTAGAATGAAAATATTTTCATTGACTCAGGGGAAAAAAATAGCTAAACCATGAATTATATAAAAATCTATGAAAGATACAGAAGCCCATAAAATGTCCTTAGTAATTCAGTATATGTAAAATACAATTATGTGAGATTATATGTCTGTATATATCTGTGTACATATGTATCTATCTCACATTCTCAATTTAATTAATTTGGCATCCAGAGCATTACAACACTGGATTCATTGTCCCATAGGGATACAAAAGAAATAAAATCACTGGAGTCCCTGGCCTTGAAGAGCTTATACTTTTATTTTTTGCACATATTTCAGAAAGAATCTGCCCCAAACTGAAGAAAGACATCACATTTTATTATGTCTTTAATCATATCACCTCTATAGCTTTCTCTTATAAACAGTGAATGTTCCTTATCCAACCATGTTTTAAGCATCTAATTACTTACCAGTGTGATATGTAGAACATTAAGATTTATATTTATCATTTATATTTTTAGTTGAAACTTGGCTCAAAACTAAACCTGCCAAATTTTTAAAAAATTTGCTTTACATATAGCATAAATACACTAAGTAAAATGACTACCAAGGCTCTCTAAAGTACACTTTTGATAGAAATAGCTGAAAAACATAATGCCATTCAATGACCTCATCACTCAAATAATTTCCCTCAGTACTGCATTTTTTGTGGTGGACAATGCTAGAGTTCTGCATCCTATAATTACTTCTGGGCCACTGTGCAAACAGAACTTTCACTAAGAATAGTCCTCAGTAGAAATTCTGCAGTCGATTTATAAATATTTCTATTTAATATCCATGGAAATGACTATAATTGTGAATGTTTAGAGACCATGCATTTTAGTTCCTTTGTTTACAAATAAGGACATTGGGGTTCAGAAGAGGCGGCTTGCCCAAGGTCACATGGCTTCTAAATGCCAATCTTGGAGTGATCCTGGTGCTATGCCCGTGAGTCATTCCTGAAAGCCTACAGTAATGGAGCTACATTATCTCTAAAAGCCATCTCTATGTATAGTACTGGACTGTTCATGACTAGTAATGCTTGCTCTTTGTGCATTACTTTTTTGAGAATGTCTATGACATTTTGACTAAAAGAGTCTTAGTTGAAAACAACCAGTACAGAATACTGGCAAGAACAATGAATCAAAAACTCAAGATGGTAAAATCCAGGAAGAATCTGAATTTAAAAAGATGTCATTAGTGTAAGAGTTTGTTTACAACCTTCATTTTTGCTTTCTTTATATTTTGCACAAAGGATTTGTCTTCCCTAATTCTAAATATCGAGTATTTGTTTGCAGATTTTCTTTGAGTTACACTGTCAGTGTATTAATCCATTAAGAAAGAATTTAGATGATAAGCATAAATAACAATATTGCATCTATTTGGCATCTATGGGAACGATCAAATGAGCAAGAACAAAGGGTCAACCCATACAATTTGCTATAACTCTTGTATAGTTATATTATGAAGGAGGGGCCCAGTTAAGAATAAGTACTCAGTAAAAGCGAATGAAACATTTTGTCATATGACCTGTATTTTTCCCACACCTGACATAAATGGGATATGTAGAATTAGACAAAATATTTATTGTCTCTTTGATTCACTTTCTTCCCATTTATTAAATAAAGAGCTAAGATTAAATGTTATTTAAATCACTTTGTGCTCTATCATTTTATCATTCTCAAAACAATTTCATTCCTTCAACAGTGAATTATTATGTGGTAGACACTGATTATGTTCTCTCAACAGTCTCAATGACAGATTCAAATAAATTTGAAAAATGTTTCCTGCCTTAAGAAATTTGCAGTTTAGTAATCGATGCAAGATGTACCTGGTTTGCTCAGAGAAAATGTCACTTATGTGTCATAAAGGTAGCTCTCAATTAAGTTAAAGAATGAAAATCAACTATTTTTGCTTAGGCAAAATGATAACCAGAGAAGGATAATACAGGAGGGCTTCTCCCAACAAACTATTAATTTCACTGAGGAGGTATGTTTATACACATGACTTCCAGTTATGAGTCTGTTAAAAGAAAAACAAATGGGCAAATTGCCTATCATCACAGATATTCTAGTAGTAGGGCATTTTGATGATAAACCAAAGGTATTACAAAACCTTTTTCTTTGATTATCCTTTTTTCTTCCTTCAAGAATATAACAATAATGTGATGTTAGATTTTTTTTTTCTGTGTTCTAATGTGGGGAATAGATAGTGAGAGAGATTCTGGGTGGGTTTGGAGCCTCTTGTATATCTGGAAAGCTATGAGGAGTCACAACAGGGATCAGAGGAAGGGAAATAGAAAACTTGGTTCTTGAAGCTAAATCGAAGCTTAAGGAAAAAGCTTGATTTTTTTTTCTAAAGTCATATTTCTACACTTTACAGTGCAGGTTGGCAGGTTGCAAACATACATGATAAGAAGAACAGAGATTTGTCTGGAGTGACCTATAGAACCTTACTATGGTAAACAGATTGCAGTAGAAAATCACTGGGGAAATAACAGTCCTTATATACATCATAGCTAATATATCAAAATGTAAATGGGTCAGTTAGTCTCATTTTCAAAGATTAAAAAATCTTTTAAGTGAGGGACTATGTCTTCCTTTATGTCACTGTCTATGTATGGTATCTTGTTTGGTATATTATAGGTGTTTCTTAATCATGTAACTTTTTCAACCAATTGGGAAAGAAAATAACTAATCTAGATTCATTTTCTAATGTATCTATTTATTTATTTTTTGGTTTAAGACCCTTGGTGAATATTTGCTGCTAACCTTATCCTTACACCTAAGAATCTTCAAGGGCCCTGGGAAACGTGCACTGCATGTCATCTGAAATTCAGAAACAGATGGAGTTTGGGGAACCAAACTCCTCCATTAGAAATCAATTTTGCAATTAGGCAGCAAAGTTGATGAAATGCTCTCTTTCAAGGGACTTGGGTTATTCTTTGGACCAACTAACTACCAATAAATAGCATGCAGATTTTGACTTCAGTGAGTAACTGGAGACAAATTGTGACCAAAAGAATTGGAAAATATATTGTCCCAGAGCCATTAAGTGCCTTCGAAGTAAGTAGGATACTTATTTTAATCAATAGAATTGGATGAGGAGCCACTTAATATAGGATTATCCTGGAGACTGTTAAGTTTATTTGCATTCTTAAGCATACTCTGAACTCTGAATTATTTTTAATGAAAATTAAAGTGATAATGAGCATCTCATTTAGAGATTACTCAAAGTTATAGGGGGTCTATGTTAGAGTGGCAGCTTGAAACTAAATGATAAGTCCACTCACTGGGGTAATGAGTATCTTTAGTATCACTAAGAAATCAAAAGACTTGTTTTTCCCTGCTAGGCTCATAAGCCAGACATTTTGCACCCTGCTTTCAGCTTTGAAGCAACGCTGTATGACTCCCAAAGGCTCTTCAGATAAACACATGTTCATTCCCTAAACTTAATACTTATGTGAGTTGCTCTGACAGTTACCTAGGTTATTCCAGCCTATTATCCAAAAATGCTGTTCTCTCATCCTACTTAATTCAAGCTTCAAGTGAAAGCTAAAATATCTTATCTAATGGAAATCCAAAAAGCATTTTTATCAGTAATATTTTAATGGCTCATAAACTGAGTCCCTCTTTTTATAACTATAAAAATGGTTTTAAAACCATTTAAAATAGTTTTCCCTTCCTACTTTCTTTGTTGTTTTTTTCCCTGCTATAAGGCAGGAAAGCCCTATTTATGATAAAATGCAAAGTGCTATTACTTTTCTTTGCAGATATCCAACTTTGATTTCAAAATCATGTTGCTCTTCGGGGAAACCCAAAGTGCTTCCTTATAGAATGACTGACTGTTTTATTTTGGGCAGCTTTCATACGTTGCCTTGGTAGAGGTCTGCCTTTGTAGCTAGCTACCCATGTGCTCACTCCTGAACTTTTCTCTCTTTCAGTTTTATGACTGAAATTTCAGAGAAAAAAAAAATATATATATATATATATATTGAGTTACAGAGCAACACGAATTGGCATGGCACAGAGGAGACAGACATTTTTGTTAAAAAACAAAAAAAGCCAACAAACAAACAAAAATGTAATGAGCTAAAGCAGCCAAATATCATCTTCTCATTAAACTACAGGAAGTCAATGGAACCAATACATTTATAGGAACTCTGGTTGCCAGTGCTATGTCAAAAGCATGCCATCTCTTCCCTCTGAGAGAATACTGCATTAGTTAGGTTTTTCCAGGGAAGCAAAATCAATATGCTATCTATGTAGACATAGATATGGATTAGATATAGACTAGATATAAATGATATACATAGATATATAGTTGTAGATAATAAGAGGAGATTTATTATAGCAATTGGTTTACATACTTATTGAGGCCAAGAAATCCCACAATCTGCAGTCTGCAAGCTGGAGAATAAGGAAAGCTTATGGTGCAAGTTGAAGTCTAAAGGCCTGAAAATTGTGGACCCTGTCTAACCAAGAGCTCCTATGTTCAAAGACAAGAGAAGGTGGATATCCCAGCTCAAGCAGAGAAACAGCTAATTCACGCATCCTCCACCTTTTTGTTGCACTTGGGCTCTCAACAGGTGGATGACGCCCACTCACATCGGGAAGGGCCATCTGTGTTACCCAGTTCACCAATTCAAATGCTAACCTCTCCCAGAAACACCCTGAAAGATACACCCAGAGATAATGTTTTACTAGCTATCTGGGGATCCCACAGCCCAGTTGACATATAAAATTAACTATCACAAATACCATTTGGGAAGGCTCTTCTGTTAACTAATATCAACATATCTATCACATGACTTCGTTTCAGTCTTTGTGGAAATTAAAAAAGAATTGCTTCTAATGTTTTGTGGCTCTGGCAATATCATAGGAAATGTAGCCTAAATAGCAGTACGCCTGGTAGCTCCAGGCATATACTTATAAAACTTGAACTGTGGGGGTCAAGTCACTTATGGGGTCACATACCGTTTACAATATATAAACGTGATGATGCCACAACTGTTCTCTTGACTTGACCATAGGCACCATATTGGCTCCTACCTTGATCTTGCACTCCAATTGTAGATAAATGTGTGGTTACAACTGAGAGTCAGTAAGCAGAGGGGTGGTATTAGAGGAAGCTTGCTTCAGTCTTGAACAGCTTGAGCTAGGTCTTGATGAGAACTTTCTGTGCGGGTGTAATCATATTAGGGATTCAGCACTCCTGAGTTGAACCTGAGTTGATACATCCAGCAATAAGTTCGCCAACCTTACTGTCCAGTCATTTCCAAAACTCCGCTTGTGGAGTAACGGGTAATGACTTCACTAATCTTGCTAACTAGGCATTTCATCTTTGAGAGAAGAAAGATAATGCCGAATTTGAGTCTTTTCAGGAAAAACTTCAATTATTGAATTGTTTTTGTAGTAGAGAATTGGAGTAAAAGCTAGTCTGAGTATAGAGTGACTATAACATTTATGCCTTTGGACTTTTTATTCTTTTATGTAGAAACCTTATAAATTAGAATGACTTTTGAAACAATCCTCAAAGTTCTGTTACCTGTTCATCCTATGAATAATATAGAATTGAAATATGGCACCACATCTGGAATCCTATAAATCAGCCCCTCTAAGATGCACTGAGAAGCTTCAAGAGCATAACAAACAAACAAAAACCTAGCAAGCAAGAAATTATGATGTTATAAAACTTGAAACAAAAATGTCATTGATTAAAAATATGCAAATATAAGATATTTTGAGAAGTGTGTTTAATAACACAAATATGATTTTTTTCTATTCTGCGGGATGATGAGCAATGCATTCTCAAAATAAAGGAAAGAAAAAACATAGTAGTTGACATATTTTTCTGGTAAAAGCAAAATATAGTCTTGATGAATATGTGCTAGCCTATGTACCACTGGGATAGCATCTGTTAAGAAAATATATTTGGGAAATATCTTCACAGCTTATTAATATTATAGAGCTGTTGTTAACCTTCAGCTTGACTCATGATCATTTATGAGTACTACTGTAAACATTGGCAATAACTCAGAGAATTTGCCCCAAATCTTCTGAATTTTACATGACTTCTAGGATTTTTGCCTATGTAAGTTTATTCATGATGTCCGGTAATACAGAATTCAGTGACAATTCTTAAAATTTCCTTCTGAGGTGATCCTCAGAACAGTGAAACTTCATGAACATTCCATGTCCCGGGAAATCTACCACAGAAAAGCAATGCTCAAATACAGTTTAAGGTATTCCAATTGATCTATAGAAATGAAATTTCTGTTTTTTTGTTATTGATATTATTTACTTTTTTAAATATATATTCTTTTGTCTCATTTCCTGTTTGGGAGTGAAGATAGTTTCATTCATATATTCTTGGAAATTTACTTTCGTTAAATTTACTTTACTCTTGAGATACCAGCTAATGGCTTCATCAAGGGCTCCATGTGCATGATGATCTTTCTAGTTATCAGCTCAGAAATTTCTCAGAGATGCATGTAGGTATAAGATAAATGACTCAGCTATTTTCCATAAGCTGCAATGTCTTCACCAGGCTCTTGATTCCCTTTGGAACATGTAAACCTCTGAGCAATGATTTATAGTGCAAATAAATGACGGACTTTTATTAATGAAAAAATCATACAAATTAATCTTAAATGGAGTGCAACGACCTAAATCTGACAAATGACTGGTCCCTATAGCCTATTAGGAGAATAGCATCATTCTAGCCTGGGCCTTCCATTCTGTTTGCTTCAACATAGAATGAACACCTCTTAACATGTAAATCCGAGAGTACACTGATATATGAAAATTTGCAATAAGCCACAAAGCTGTCATTTTAAATGTAGTGTCTGTTTAGGATCTAGAGTGAAAGCTATAACTGTTCAACTATAGAGATTAAGGGTAATAGTTTAATTCTTGTCATACTTATATATATATATATATATATATATATATATATATATATACATACATATATAGTTATATATATATATATATTTATTACATATTATATGTGTATGTATTTTAGTCCTTGAAATCAGAAATTAAGTTTTATTTTAAAGGGTTTTAAAGTCTTATAAAAGTATTTTATATGTTGTCTAAAAGACTGTGTCCTGATATTGACAAGTTTCTTGCTAGCGTTAACTCCAGTGATTAAAAAGTCAAACAACATGACCTCAAATTATTCTGTAAACAATAACTGATTTAGTCAGTTGCATTTTGATTAGGAGACTATGATGCTTATACGTGACACTAGACACAGGAAGTAGATGAGAAAGGCAGAGATGGACTCTGACCTCAAGGACCTGCTCTTGTGAAGAAGACAGATGAAAAACTACAAACTAATATAATTGAAACTTAACTCTAAACTAAATGAACAATTGAAGATGTACTAAGGGAACCTTGCCTAATGTGGAAGGTGAAGGTTCGTCACAGCTTAAAGGTGAGACATGAGTTTGAGCTCATGAGGCAGATAAAGGGAAAAAGTAAAAACTATTCCAGGTTTGGAAACTGACACGTGGAGATATCTATAAAAGAGGAGAGGATTCCTGGTAGGTTTGCAAACTAAGAGATGCCTAGTATTTCTCAGACAAAGAACACGTGCAGGGTTGTGTGATAAGATGGAGTCTGAGAGTACCAAGCCAGGTTAATCATTTCGAATTTTATTCCAGAAATAATGGGAAGTTGTTGATGAAGAGTAACAAAATAGAGCTGTATTTTAAAATGCTCACCCTGGAATAGTATAGAGAAAGAACAGTAAGAAGGCAGAGCACATTGTAGGAAGGTCATTAAGAGACTTTTACAGAATTCCAGACAAAGAGTGGCAGCCTGGATGGGTGGACAAAGAGGATTGGCACACTCCAGAGTCATTTCGGATATAAAAATAAGATTTGGGGAAAATGTTCCAGAGTTATCGACCTGGCAATATTATTATGGTCTGGTCATGCTCTGACATTTTAGTATTTTTCATGGTCAAATTATATAGTTATTTTATAAGATTATTTTATTATGAAAAAAGCTTTCCCCCTAATTTTCATGGAAAACATTCCTGGTTTATTTAGGCACTGTAGGTATGGGCTGTATTATTACATTAGTTCACTTTTGGCTTGCTGATACTTCTGTACTATTCAGAAACGATATGATACTTATTACAGCCCCTGGAACCAGCTAAAAAAGGTCATTTCTAGTTTCTGAATGCATATGTAGGCACTGAAAGTCTAACTACTTTGGTCAACAATGTTCTATATTTTGTAACATCACAGATCTTGACCCTCAGCCCTATATGGAATGATAGATAAGAATCGCTGGAATGCTGTTGCAAGCTTATATTTGAAAACAGAAATGTAGATCTAAGTTTATAAATCTGCAAAATTTCAAAATGGCTGCTCTTAAAATAAAGTCTTTATAAGAAACTTCTTTACAGACCGTTTCTTTTTGCCTTGTCAAAATGGGCAGTCCCTGGCTCCAAAGCCTGCGACAGAATACCTCACTCTTTTCTACTTGTTACAGTAGAAACTCTTTTAACCAGCCTTCTCTTTAACACACCCACCAGGTTAACCGGTGGCCCCTACTCCCTCTCTAAATCAATCATAGGATCGATCCTGGTGGCCAGATTACCCTCTATCCCACCTGCAATTCAGCTTTCCCCATATGCTTTCCAAGAGCCGATGATGTCGGCACCTCAAGTTTATCCGAGTTGTACAAAATTTTGTAATTATAGAATTTAAGCATATTATATGAACTGGTAAAATATTGTGAGAAGAGAGTCAACTTTTAAACTAGTTGAGTATGTTTCAAAATGGCATATTATCGATGAGTCTCAGCTTCCCCGCCTCTCAACTGTCATTGAAATAGACGTGGGCAAGATGGTTTAACAATTTGGCATTAAAAATGTACGATTCTGAACTCTGATGGAGTCATGAGTGTCTCAAATTCTTGCTCCACTTTAAAGACATCAAAACTTTAAAGCATGAATGATGCATTATGGATGTTTTGTGCAAAAATACAACTCCATTTGGCAGACTTATTTTTAAAAGGGGGCATGTTGGCTCACCATCAAAGATCGGAAGATGAATATACATTTGTATGTTTTACATGAATATAAATTGTTTAAAGTATGTATCATTTAAAATTATTCCACTTTTTAACTGATGCCGATTAACCAACATTGAGGCCAGATCAGGTATTTTATTGTGCCCAATCATCCCCATAGGACAGCCCAGATATCAAATATTCTTCCCTCGAATCATCAGTAAACATTCTGTCCTTTAGATCTTTATTTTCCTGGACTAGAATCTGGCTTCCCTAATTTACAACAGTCTCCACTTTACCTCCTGCCAAACAAACTCCTATCCAGCTTGCTTTCATCACCTCTCTTAGCTGCCTTCTGTGACACCAGGGTTCCACTGCAATTTGTGACACATATCAGGATCAAACCTTTTACTGCTGCTGCACACTGCCTGTTGTAAGTAGTGATAAATTGAGTAAGTGCATCTGAGCTTTGGGGGAATTTTCCTCTCTTAGGATCCAAGAGAGTAATAATCAATATAGCACCAGATGCAAACAAACCCTCATCCAAGAGATCGCTGCCTGTTGCCCATTGATGGTGCAGCTCTTTGGAATAATTAAAACAGGCAATTTGACCACAGATGCATTTCTCTTGTTAATCATCAGGTCATTAGCCTTAATAAGATCAATCTGTGATTAGATTCACCGTACCTCAAACCAATGACATGGAGCAGAGAGGAAATCAAATTTCGGTACATGTTTCATTTATCTCTGACCTTCATCGTATGCCACAAAGACCGAATGGCCTGTGAAGGTTATAGATGCATTATCTTGATGCCTGTGTGATCAAAGATTCCACAGGCTGACAGCAAAATGGGGACACACAGAAGAATAAAAAGGATGTTTTTAGTGAGCTGCTGTTATTCCTGGGACACTGAGCCAGGCTTGGCTGGATTGCTGGGGATTTGACCTATTTCTTATAATCATTATTGTCCTTCAGCAGCGATGTGGGGCATGGGTAGAAGCTAGTGTTGCTCTTATGGTGCTAAGGGAGGGCGATCTGTCCCAAATGTCAAGGATTGCTTCAAAACCCTGTGTAGTGGTGGCCAGTTAGCTCAGCTGGTTAGAGCTCAGGCTCATAGAACCAAGGTTGTCTGTTCGATCCCCGCATGGACCACTGAGCTGCGCCCTCCACAACTAGATTGAACCAACTACTTGACATGGAGCTGATGGGTCCTGGAAAAACACACTGTTCCCCAATATGAAAAACAACAACAAGAAAAACATCCTGTGTAAATTGAGACCCTCTGATTCCCCAGTGGCTCAATCTTATTTGAACTATCCAGAATCGGCAAATCCATAGAGACACAAACTAGATCAGTGATTGCCAACAGCTGGGGGGAAGGGGAATAACACAGGACAGCTAATAGTTTTGGGGTTTCTTTTTTGGGTGATACAATGTTCTGGGCTTAGTGGTGACGGTCACACAACTTTGTAAATATACAAAAAACAAAACAAAACAAAAAGCCCACTGAGTTGTACACTTTAAAATGTGATTTTCATGGTATCTGAATTAAATTTCAATGTTTTAAAAAAGTTAAAATTCAAAAACATCACGAAGATCAGGCTACATCAGACCAATTACATCAGAACATCTCGGGCAGAGACTCAGGCATATAACCAGGAAGAGGTCCTAGCCTCTGCTTTGACTTTCTGTTTTACATGGGCAAGCCCAAATTCACAAAAGGCAAGAGAAGTGGAAGGACTTTGGGACCTCATGTTCAAGCCTTCACCGGATGGTACCTTCTTTAAAACTTAACTGGATAATGTTTTGAGTCAACTTAAACACCAAACAAAGGTTATGCCATAATCAAAGCTCTATTCTTCATGTGCAATTATGGCCAATACCTTCACGGACCACTGGTCTCCTGCCTTCATATCAACCTGGTATTCTGGGTATTTATTTTCTTATTCATTTATTTGTCAAAAGTTTTATTCTTAGACACTCCAGGCTCTACTATTCTGCGTGTAGTTTGAGTTCCAACAGCAGTAATTCATAACTGAAGTAACAATAGTACTACTAAATAATTTCAATCTGTGGATACAGCTCTTGTGGTCTCTAATTTGAAACAGCTTGAACTATCATATTCAAGTGGTTGTTGAAAAAAATTTTTTTCTGATAATTTGATCACTGCTTATCTAACCTTCTCAGACATGTATCAAAATATGACTTCATGCTTCCTACCTTACTTAGTCTCTTCATATCTAACATGGAAAAAATGGTGTTCCCTCCTGGACCTCCAGAGCTCCACATGTAATAAACAGGTTGCCTGACATAAAATGCATGGATATGCTCAATAGCACAAGTATTAGGAAAAATACAACCTGTTGCTTTCTCACTTATTGTAACTTAAATCTGATCTGCTATACAGAGAAGGAAAAATAATATATTGAAGATGGCAAGAGCGATGATGACTGTAAAGTGATTTATATTTTTGAAAGGATAAGGCTAAAGATGATTGACACCTTTAAATTAATAAAGACAACAGAAACAGGAAGGATGGACTTCATTTGATACTCAACGGAGGCAAAGTTCAGTCCCTCAGGAGAGTGTATAGTACAGCTTTACACTACGGAGCAAAATAATGAAACATGTATTTCTAAAATAGTTTAGAATGCCGTATCTAGGTCATGAATGCATTTATTCAGAATACCATCTGCATTTATGTTATTGTTATACACTTGCTAGTATACGTTTGCTTTTGGCCATTCCTGTCTATTCAGCTTAAGTTCTCAAACATGTCTGCATGATTTTGAGAACAGAGCAGGAAAGGTTGGATTCCATGTATACTGACAAATATTTGCACAATCTTTAGCAATATTGCAATTGGCCATGTTGCCAGTAAGTAGGACAATTCCTGAGCAATGGTTTTGCCAACCATGAGTTTAAGATATGGTTTTTATATTTATTTGTTTTTTACAACTGAAAACCCAGTATCATTATTCGAAAAAGAAAATATGTGAAGAGTTTCACATCAGTCCTTTTAAACCAAAGAAAGTGACAACAATTATTTCTCCAGCCTTCCATGAGCCCGGTCTTGTCTAGAAAGGTGTTTTGGTAGAATATGGAGAAAGTGCCCACTTACTATATGGGCTGGAGACCAGGGACCATTAAAAATGCACTGGAAATATCAGTTAAAAAGGCTGTGTGGTTACATACATCACTTATTAAGACTTGAAAAGTAATTTTTAAGGAGAATAAAAATTCAAACTATTTTCAGTTTAAGCTAGTAAAAGGACTCAAAAACTAAAAACTGATCAGGTCTACAGAACATGGAACTTGTGGGGGGTCTGCATCTTGAATAAGAAATAACATGCTTTATAAGGAGGACTATATACTAGACCAAATTTTTATCATTTATCTATCTGGTTTCTTTTGGAACTTGATACCCACTAGAAATTTTACTTACCATATTAAAAAAAAAAGTATAACGTCACTTTATTGAATTTCTGCCTTACTCATCTCTACGAGAATTTTTTTTCTTGTGATTGAAGGGATTCCATGAACACACACCCTGTAGTTTGCAAGGGGATCTTTTCCAGCAAACTTGTGAACCTTTCTTTTTAAGTCTCAGATGAGAAATAGACCCCCTCTGGGAAGATGAAGAAATATTGGTGTCTGTGCTCAGCCTCCAACACTGTAGCTGGAAGGGCTCTAGATAGCATCTGGTCTCCAGTGTTATTCTTCAGCACTTTCTTTTTTATATTCCACTCTTCCTGATATTTCCTTTAAATTGTTATTTATAGAGATACTAATTGAAACGTTTTTTAAAGGAAAGCAACTAAATTTGGGAAAACTTGGTATGCTAGAGGAAAAGAGACTCTGTGGGGAATAGCCCAAGCCTTTCAGGTTGTTTTTTTACATGGATGACAAGCCACTTCCAAAGCACATGTCTGGGTGACTCTGTAAGAAGCAAATGGTCTTAACTGAATGCTGAGGTGCGAATGTGCTTTTGAACATTCCTGCCCCTGATAGGCTTGAATCAGAGGGCTATGGGAGTCAAACTAGCACTGGCTCCCCCGCAAATGCTTCCCACATTTTGATAATGTCCTCTTTGTTCCCCCTGGTTTCCAAAGTAACCACTGTGTCTGGCCCTAGGTGCATATCGCCCGCTTTTAGGAAACACTAAGATGGCTCACTTGTCCGTAAAATACCTTCTTCCCTTTAGTCACTGATACTTGGACTCCCTTTGTCAGAAGTCAATACCAAAATAAAGGATCAGGCTTTGGGGAGAGATTTAAATTTATATTTAAATGACATACCATGACTTACAGCTACACACGACAGACTGTCAAATGTGTCCATTTTCTCTCTTTCAAAACGTATTAAAATGATATTGAAAGACTAAAACTTGGTATTGAAAGACTAAAACTATACTCAGAAAGACAAAGAGAGAGAACAACAGATGAGGGATTGCAACACATTTTGGGAAGAAACAAAGTGAACAGATGAATAAGGCTGATTTTGTAGGCTGGAGGAAACTATTACCTCGGTGTCTGCAGAGGAAGATTACAATGAGAAAGAATGGGATTGAGTCTGGAGATGCCTGGAAAAGCTGGGGAGTGGAGGTGTAACGTACTGAAGAAAGCAGGAGTATAAAGTAGAAAGAAAAGGAGAGGATAAATAATGTAGGATGATGTTTACCTCAGAAAAAGAGCCTCTGAGGGTTCTCAGGGATCAGTATATATGAAATAGTATGAGTAATATTTTATTTCTCAGGCTAGTGGTGGCCTGTGTTATTCCACATACATGTATATACAGAAACTTAATTTTGTATTTAATAGAATTTTAAGAATATATTTTATTAAGTAAAAGCAGATAAGGCTTGAGGTTAAGCATAGAGGACTTGGCTGAAAATTGTTATGTAGACAGATAAAGCACTGAGAGGAGTAGGAGAGGCAATTGGTGTTTTTTTGGTATAAGCCTTGAAATATGATTTGATTTTTTACATCTTATACATAAATTGTTCTCATTAAAAAAAAAACCAAAAAACTTAGAACTTTTAAGAAATGGGAAATGGTTCTCTATCATATGAACATGAGAAGCAGATATTGATTCTTCCCTTCATGTCTATATATAGTCCAAACTCTAAGAAAGCTCCTTTGGGGACCAAATTGGAATGCAGATCAATTTGGATGGAGATTCAGTGCGATTTCTCCTTTTGTATTCAACCAAATTGATTCTTCCGATATTCTCTCCACCCTGGAGACAGTTCTCAGACTATTAAACCCAAAGCCCCATAGGGTTCAGTCCCTCTGTAGATCTTTCATTCAGAGATTCCTACCACAGTCACATCAAAGGGGGCAAATCGTCACTTCATCCGGTGCCCCTGCCCTCGCCCCCATACAACACACACCCTTTGGGTCTAGTTCCTTTTGGGCTCCGAAGCCCTGGCCTACGATCTCAGGGCATCTAATCAGGGTGCCTGATGGTGAGTACTGCTGCCACAATCTATTTCAATTTCTCCCCAGCTGTGCGACTGGCTGGAACACAGATGGGAAGTAGAGCCGTGGGAAATCAGAAGAATCAAAAAAGTGAGGTGAAAAACCAGTGAAGCTTCAACAAGAGCAGAGTGGTTCCAAGAGGGCTAAGCTCCCAGGGTGCTCAGGGCTCTCTGACACTCTCATTGCTTTTCTTGTGCTTCGGGATGTAGCTATGTCTTGAGAGGTGAGGGAGAGAAAAGTGGGTGGCTGGAGGTGACTGGGGAGAAGGATTCTGCTATCGAAAGGTTCTGCTTGCTTTAGATTTGCTCCAGGGGACTGGTTTTTCTCTGATTAACATGACCATGCAATTTATCATTCAACTGGATATAAGGGATGTATTAATAAATAACCAAGACAAGTCAGGCATAATCCAGGACTCCCTGTGCAAACCGAGACATTCTCTAGTTTGCATTCTGCCCAAGTCCATTAGCTAGAGCACATGTGCACTTCCTGAACTTGTATTTTGTGTCCTGACTTCCATTCTGATTCTCCCATCTCATATGGCTCTTTGTTCGACAGATCATTCAATAGTAAGACACCTGTGTGTCATGGCCCTAGAAACTGCCACACGGGTACTTCACTGGAATTAGCAAACCCTCCTGTACTCCTGTAGACTCCAGACTATCACAGAGGAAGATCAAATATTAACAACAATCAGGCCCTGGGTATAAATTTGTAACAGCCAAACCTCCTTTCCTCTAACGAAGCTCGCTAATACCTTTGAACATTTGAACAGCATGTCAGGCCATTATACTATAAGAAAAGTATTCCCAACCCTTGTTTTCCAACTCTCGTTATGCTTAAAGATACCACAAATGCCTCAGTATTCTCTGAATAAAATTAAATTTAATTTGTTCCAATTAAAATCATATTACATGTACCACATTTAGAATGGTAGGAGGTACGATGTATCACACAGAGACAGAAATAAGTCTGTTGAAAACTGCATTCTACAAGCAGTTCTGCTCGTTTTTAATTAGGTACAATCCATCGAATTTATATAGATACAGATACTAATATAAATATATATATATATATATATATATATATATATATATATATATATATATATAAATTATACTGGGAGAAGTTATTTAGTTCAGATACTTACGCATAGGACAAAAATTATGGCAAAAGTAACAGCACCAACCCTCTAGGAGAAGAACTGCACACATTTTATTTTTTGGGGTACTTAAGTATATTTTTATTTATAATTACTATGAACATTGAACAGTGTGGTGTTCTGTATCAGTTTTCAGTTCTGCATAGCTCTATCCTGATGCAGTTTGAGCTATACTTTGTCCATGCACTTGTTTCTATGTCTCACTCCTTTGCCAGCTTCATGCTTACTATGCTGCACTAGAAGCAGTGTTGCTAATTCATGGCCTCGTTCTCTGTACAGAAAAGTCTTCATTTTTGTATTTGTACCTTTAAAAGTTCCTATTAAGTGCAGTCTTTATCAAGCGATGTTTAAGGCACCTATTCCCTATAATATGCTGTGCAAAACCACAGTCATGGAAAAGTACAAGATGTAACAAAGGTTAATACAGGAAATCCAAAACAAACCACTGGAGAAACTCAATTTGATTTTCTTAACGTGCTCAGCCATGGGCAATGAGAGACTCACTCACTGAATTGTAAAGAATCAAATGATCACAACATTCACAAGCAATTGGACCTGCACTTCACAAATGAATTAATCAATCCAGTTGTCAGCCTTGTTTTCAAGACAAAGGAATTTCGGTTAGTCTCATTAAATCTTCTCTCCGAATGGAAGGAAAAGCCTGTAGTCATTCACCATTTATGCATCTCAATTTCTAACCTCCCAGCCTTCTCTTGTGTGTTTCTGTAGAGCCAGTTTCCCTCATATACACATTCTAAATTATATCCTTGGGCCAAGAACTAATATAAATCGAGCTCTTCCATGAATCACTCCCTAGTCTACTCAGTTGGAAATTTTGTAATGTCTCTTCATATTCAGCCATACTTTTCATATTGAGATATATGAGAGAGTGAGAAGAGAGAGAGTTCTTCTCTCTTTGACCCATATCCCTTCTGTTTTAAAGTAACTCTTACCAGGCAAAGCAACTCTGGAAACTCTAGAACCAAGATGAAAGAAAGAAAGAAAGAAAGAAAGGAAAGAAAGAAAGAAAGAAAGAAAGAAAGAAAGAAAGAAAGAAAGAAAGAAAGAAAGAAAGAAAGAAAGAAAGAAAGAAAGAAANGAAAGAAAGAAAGAAAGAAAGAAAGAAAGAAAGAAAGAAAGAAAGAAAGAAAGAAAGAAAGAAAGAAAGAAAAGGAAACAAGGAAGAAAAGAAGGAAACAAGGAAAGAAGAAAAGGAAGAAAAAAGCCCATCTTCTTTTGAGTTTATAAAAACATAGGTCAGGGAATTCAAGGCTATCAAGGGATTTTTAAGGCTAATTTTGAATCTGATATATAAATATATAAATATAAATATATATATATAGATATAGATATAGATATATATTTCTCCTTTATTATCTTGGATCCTAACTGACTGATTCTTCTTTCATTTACATTTCTTTTGAACTGGCAGAGTACTTCGTCTTTAAACCTTCTGTAGAAGGATTTATATTTTTGAGATTTTTTGGCCCATATATTATTTTTGGTCATTCCTACTTCCCAGTTGTTTTACAATTCCCTTAAAAAGAACAAAGTGGGCAAGATTCAGATTGTAGAGTTTTTTAATATTATTTAGCAATTCTCTGTTTGATCCCTAAAATAATATCCCCATTAGCAAGCAAGAAAATAACTAGTCTTTAACCAATTATAATCCCTCTGAATTGTAAATGCTGTATACATGATTAAATAGAGCATTTAAAGAATTTAGCCTGTAAATTACTTTAATAGTGGATAGCATACATTAGATTCTCTGGGGTTTTAAAAAAAAAGTGGACTCCTGAACACAAAAATTTTGTTTTGTGTTATGTTTAATAAAGTTGTATCAGACTGACAGAAAAGGAGTTATATGAAAACACATCAGCTGCAGCAGTGATTTTCAAAGTGCAGGTTCTAGACCAGCAGTATCAATATCACCTGGGAACTTGCTAGAAATGCAAACTCTGAGCCCAGCAAGCTGTGTGTCAAGAAGCCCTCCAGGTGATGCTGACACATGTTAAAGTTTCCAAGCCACTGGCCTGCGTCAGCTTGCTAACAGCTAGACTTTTCGAGAACAATGCCATATCAGCTTACAGGTTTGACACACGTTAGACTAAACTACCAGGTCTGACAATTACATTCACGAACTTGTTGCAATGATGTTGCTAACCATTACCCTTTGATATCAGAGGGATTACTCACTATGAATTTGTACCAACTGGACAAACAGTTAACCAAGTTTACTACTTGGAAGTGCTGAAAAGACTGCGTGAAAAAGTTAGACCATCTGAACTTTTCACCAACAATTCATGGCTCTTGCATCACAACAATGCACCAGCTCACACGGCACTGTCTGTGAGGGAGTTTTTAGCCAGTGAACAAATCACTGTATTGGAACACCCTCCCCACTCACCTGATGTGGCCCCCAGTGACTTCTTTCTTTACCTGAACACAAAGGAAATATTGAAAGGAAGATATTTTGAGGCCATTCAGGACACCAAGGGTATATGACGACAGCTCTGATGGCCATTGCAGAAAAAGTCCCAAAATTGCTTTGAAGGGTGGACTAGGCTCTGGCGTCAGTACATAGCTTCCCAAGGGGAGTACTTCGAAGGTGACCATAGTGATATTCAGCAATGAGGTATGTAGCACTTTTTCTCGGATGATTTTGCAAACTTAATTGTCAAAACTCGTATATTCATTCATATTGTTCATATATCATGGTCAGTTTATTTAATTTTATATTTGAAGAACTTTATCTTTGTTTTGCAGGATAATGTGCAATTACATAAAATGTGTATGCAAAATATTCATAGCATTCAAAATTTCCTTCTATAGGATTTTTTAAAAGAACTAGAAATTAAATAAAAATGTACCAAATCAGTGCTTCTTTTTGTAAATGCCATTTATCTGATATTCATTTTTACTGTGTTTTCTCATGCAAATATTTCAAATGGTATAACTAGCTTAAAATCCATCAAATAATGTTTTGACCGACATCTTTGTCTCTTGTTTGTTGATTAACTGAATTGATCTCACTGTTAGATTTGCTCCGTGTAATCTGCTCACTGTGTAAATAGAATCCTTAATAGCTAAGATAAAATGAGTTATTGCATAAGTTTGAGAAGTAAAATATATTTTTTTTCAAAAACAAAAGATCATACTTAATACAAAATAATTACATTAACCACCATATCAAACATAAACTTATCACTGCCTGATTAAAATAAGCTCATGTTTATTCTGTGATGGGGAAACACTGAGGAAAAAAACTCATGTTTGCTCTTGCAGGTTTTCCATGCCAAATACACACAGTTCACACAGCATTGGTGGACAAATTCTCAGAGGTACATTCAGCCTAAAATTTCTAACAGAAGGAATCTCTGCCAGTCTGTCTTGCCTCTTCACCGGAGAATCTTATGGCTAAATGGCTGTTAAACTGACATCCTAACATTTTATCTCCCATGGGATAAGAAGTTTAAAAAATGAAAGTTAGATATAGTCATTGGCTATGCATGTTTGTAAAATGTGATTATCCTTTGCAGAAAATCTCTTATGGAATGCATTTCAATGAGCAGTTTAATTAAGTTAATGTTAAATGGTCAGTGACATAAAATGCACCTATAAAATATCTAATAAAATACAAGTGCTAAAGTTATCAGATGGAAATTACATTTGAGGAAAAAATAGATAGAAATCTACCACATTCAGTAATTAATTAATTATTAAGAACAATGTTGAGAAATGCTATTTGGTAAACAACAGAACAAAACCCAAACACTAATGCCTGAGTTTTATTAATATGCAATAATTAAGACAATCATTCTCAGAATGCCTGTAATCATTGTTAACTGCCCTCTTGCTTCTCCTAGAAGGCTTAATGGAGAAAGGCTTTTTAGAAGTAATATAGCCTCTCTCTCTCTCCTAGGATGGCTGAAAATATTTGCACTTATAAATTATACATTTTTGTGGAAATAAGTTTGATCCAGTAAATGGGCCCTAGGTAGGCTATTTGAGAGTTATATTTAAAAAGAATTTTTAGCAGCTTAGAGGTTCACAGCAGAGCCCCAAAAGTCGTGACCTACTTTTGTGGGCCTACCTGTTCCTGTCTGTGTAGGGTTTATTTGGGTTGAAGACCTAAAACAAACAACAAAAAAACTTCCTTGAATCATTTTTCAATCTTAAAATCCAGAGATGCCTCACAAAAATTGAGATTTCTGACCCTCCTTACCATGTGAAAACTGTACATTGGAGCTAAGCAGCGCATGCCTTGTTGAGGTGTGTACCCAGTCTCTAAGTCAGAAGCACCCAACTGGCCAATCACCTCATGCTAAGTGGTCACGTGTCCTAGGCATCACCAAGGGACTCGGGGATATCATTGCAAATAAAAGGGATGCAAATTTCCGACCTTGTGTAGCTCATGTCATAGTTCGTAGGACAAGCAATAAATAAATAACATATATAAAAATGCCAACCTCAATGGTCTGTTGAATGGAATAAGAACTATGGAGAAAATGTAAACCCGAAATGAAGGGGTGAAGTGGAGGTTTTAAAAGCTGGTTAGAGAAGGTCTTTCCTGCAAGGTAACATTTGAGTCAAGTCCTGAAAGAGCTGAGGGAATGTGCCACGTGGACCTCTGAAGGCAGAAGGACCCACTAATGCTACAGCCTTGAGACAAAAGCTTGACTAGCATATTTGAGGCACAGAGTGGAGGCCAGGGTGGTTGGAGTGGAATGAGCAAGGGGTATTTAGTAAGGCACATGATGAAAGAGGTAAGGGGTGAGGAGGAGTCTACATAAGGCCTTGTGGCCCATTGTCAGGACACTGTTATTTCCCCTGAATGACATAGGGAGCCATTAGCCAGTGCTGAGCAGGGAGGGGCCTGGCTTACACTTAAGATGCTGACTCTGAATGCTGTGTTGGTAACACACCTGGGAAGAACATGTGTAGAAGCTGGAAGAGCAGCTGGGAAGTTACTGCAATGAGGGGAGTGCGAGGTGATGATGACTTGCACCACGGTGGTATCAGTGGTGAAAAAAAAAAAGTAGTTGGATTCTGGATCGATCTTAAAGGTAGAATTGACAAAATTTGCTGGTAGATTTAATGTGAGGTATGGAAAAGTTAAAGAGACAAGTCAATCTATCACAATAGTTCCAGTTCTTCCACTAATTAGCTGTGTGACTTTGAGCAAGTTGCTAAACCTCTCTGTTTCTTAATTTCCCTTCTTCATGGGGTTGTTTTTAAAATTAACTGAAATTATATATATATATATATAGAACATCTGACTGACAGTAATTATAAAGTAAATCTTAACTCTTAATGCTACTTAAATGTGTTAGAATTAGTATTTTAAACCAAATAATAATATATTACATTTTTCTAGCACTTTTTCCCTATAAAAAATGATGCGGCTCTTTTACAACAATCCTGGTTATTGAAAGGATAGGGATTATCCTCACTTTTCTAAAAATGAAGAAAGGGCGCATGTGAGACTATTACTCAAGATTTTCGGAGAAGGCCATTGAGAGGCCATGACCCTGGTTTGACCTGAGAGCTGGTCCCAATCAGAGGCTCTTCCCTCCCCCACCCCTGTCCTTGAATGTACTCTCCGCTCACCTTGCCCACAGCTGGAGTCAGTTCAAAGATACAAGCTGGAGAGAGCGATGTTATTGAGACCATCTGGGTGGTTCACGTGTCAGAAGCTAGTTAAGGCCTCTAATGTACCCTCCACTCACCTTGCCCACAGCTGGAGTCAGTTCAAAGATACAAGCTGGAGAGAGTGATGTTATTGAGACCATCTGAGTGGTTCACGTGTCAGAATCTAGCTAAGGCCTCTATATAAACTCTCAAGAGGCTGGTGAGTGGGTGTGGAGATCTACTAGTCTTGTGGCCACCAAGATACGCCTCCCAGGTAAGTTCCCTTGTTTGTGAAACCACCACCTTCCAGTCTGCAGTGGCCTCCCTCTTCTTCAGTCTGTCTTTGCCTTCCATGTACGGGCCTAGTCTCAGCTATTTCACCCTGGGAACTCTCGAGGTTGCAAATCAACAAGATCACATAATGGGTGGGTGGCGGAGTTCCTGTTCTTTCCAGGAGGCTATTTCCATGGAATATTATGCATGTGAGACTGCGGCATCCTAAGGCTGTTCTCCAAATTCTAAATATTTATGCATGACTGAGTAGGTGACTAAAAAGAGCAATTCATTCAAGGGAGGTGTTTTTAGAAAAATTTGTCTACATACATTTTTCTGGGTTTACTTGCACTGGTTTAAGGAATGCATTCCCCTTTGCTAATCAACCGCTTCATCGTTTGTCTATAAGCAAAAACAATGAAAGTTTCATCCCTCCTAGAGAATGTGCTTGCCTGTAAACAGCTTTTCATACTTTCACTCAGAAAAATAAGTAATAATGGCGTAGGGGCGGGGTCAGTAGGGAAAGTGTTTTTATGCAAGGGAATTGCTTTTAGTGTCCTCAAATCATACCATCTCAACAGTTTCCAATCACAATGACTCTATGCACAGCCAACCTGTTTTGTTCCCTGACAGAAGCTCTTGGCTCTAGTCATGTGAATCTGCTTAAAGCGATATCCACCACTTGCTCATTTCTGTTTTGCTTCTGTTAAGTCTCAGTCTGGATATCCCTTCCCTACACATTCAGGGCCAAATTTTCCCTTAGATGTAGCTCAAAATTCCCTTTCTGCTAAATAATGTCAGCAAGCCAAACAGATGTGTTGGAAGCCCCAATGTCAAGCCTGATGGAATGAACACAATTTTCCAAGATTTAAACTAGGAATAAATGGGACCCATTTACATTATCGGGGGGTTGCATTTAAAGTCTTAGACTAGTGGGATTTTGTGCAATAAAACAAATGTTTCTCTAAGAGTCGGTGAATTTACTGGTATGGCATTGTGGGGAAGTGAACCACAATTAGCGTCAGGTGCAGTTAAATTCAAATCCTAGTCCCCTGGCTTACAAGCTGAGTGACTTGAGTAGTCCAAGTATTGAAGATTCCAGAGTTTCACTTTCCTAACCTATAAAGTGGACTTCACATATTTCAATACCGGTGTGTTAAAGAAACAAAGCTTATGAAAGAGCTATATACATTGTAAAGGAATTTGTATAAAATGCAATTCTTTATTGCCTTAACAAATAGTTGTGGAGGACCTATTAAGTGCAGTGTGCAGACCTCAACAGGCAGCCCACCACGCAGTAGGAAGTGTAAGACCACATTGTGTGTGTGTGCATATGTTGGCATATATATATATATATATATATATATATATATATATATATATATATATATATATATATATATATATATAGACTTGTAGGATTTCAAAAATCTGAGAGCATTTCTACTTTGCATAGAAACTTGGGAAGCTGTAACCTGCAATATTTAAACTGAAATTTGAGGAATGAAATGGGAATTTAAGGCACAGGAACAACATAAACAAATGCATAGGACATTAGAATGTATTTTCCTGAGCCACAGTTATTCAGCTTCAGCTACATTAGTTTGCACAAATGCGCTAAAACACAAGTATTGGCTTTTCCCCAGAGTGTTAATCTATAGGAATTGTCCTTAGAAAACCTCATTCAGGTAGACAAAAAATAGGACAATAGTTAGGTTAATGCAAATTGCCACAGACTTATATGAAATCCTCTCTAGCAAACCTTTCTGGTTCTAGTCATTATAGTTAAACGACTGTACTTATAGAATGTTAATAAAAACTGAAGTTTTTTTATTTTTTATTTTTTGATGTGTCAACAGCTGCTAAAGGTCACAATGTTTTCTAGCATAATGCTGGAAACGAGAGCTGTTGGTAACCAGAATTGCAGTTCAGTTTTTGGAAATTAATAGCTGCTTCGGTAGATGTTTAAAAAAAGTATAAAGGTACTTTTATCTGAAATAAAGAACAAACATTTAAAATCAATATGAAATAGAACATTTAAATTTAAAACAGGTATTTTCTTTTAGTAATACTGGGTGAAGCATTAGTAGTAAATCATTTTAGGGGATCATTAAAATTTCCTTTTGTAGGATATTATCTGTTCCTTTAGAGTCATTTGTAACTCTGTCAGCCTAAAATAGGTAGTTAAAAGGGACAAGTCCAAATTGCAAATTCCACATCTGATGCCTGACCGTTTATGACAAATAGAGCTATTAGATCTATCTTGGGTTAAGTACAGGAAACAGACCTAGTTGGACAAGCGATATTAATAACAGCTAGGGTGAATTGGGTCTTAACCGTATCCCAGAAACTTGGAAATATTGGGTTGTCAGAAAAGTCATGCCAGATTTTTCTGTTTTTCATTGCAGAAAGGCGTCATGACTTTTCCACCAACCCAATATTTTGCAAAGAGAAATCTTCCCAGAGCTTTAGCTGTATTAATTTACTTGGTCCTCAAAACAACCCTATGAGGTAGGCACTCTTATCAGCCCCATTGGGCAGATGAAAAAGCAGAAGTTCACGGAGCTATAAAGTGGCAGGATCAGAATCCAAACCCAGGAAGTCTGGCTCTGGAGGAGGAGCCCATGCTCAATCCTTTCTCTCCCTCTGGTCTCTTGTTTTTTGTAATTTTGTGACAGTCTTCATATGTCCAAATCATCTGCTTTCTTATGTCCTCAAAGACTCTGTTCCAAAATTTCTGTTGTCAGTTGTTTTATTTAATCGCTTTCAAGCAAATCAGAAATAATCTAGCATGCGTGTTACTAATGCAGAGTGGGTTATTCTTTTTTTTTTGCCTAAATATAAATAGAATATTTTCCATATTTGCATCATTCTTCAATGAATGATACATTCTAACACTGACATAGATGGTTTGCTATTTGTGGAAATAAAATTACCTCTTTGAGTGAGTTTTAAAGTTGGAACTTGGTCACCTTTGTAAGTCTTCCTTCAGCAGCTCTGAAGGGTAGTATTTTTAAGGGCGAGGAGGAAAGGAGTTGCAAATTTTGGAAGTACTTACAAAGTGTGTTAGTCTGTACTGAATCCTGAAAATTAGGTGAGAGGCTAATTTTATAGTGTCATTTTGCTCTCTTATCTATGACAGATATCTCATCCTCGCATGTATGCAGTCTCATTGCATATATATGTCTCTGGGGCTGGCATTTCTACCTTCAGGTTTTCTGCATGTTTCCTTGAAAGTCCCGTGTTTTTATTTTTTCATTATTCTTTCATCGTTTTCTGAAGTTAAAACATCTATTGTTAAGACAGAGGGATTGTAACGGTGGCACTAAGTCTTCTATTTTGAGATTTGGATCACTGGCATAATTTGATTTAACAAGTGTAATTTAGCTTGGGACTTTTTGAAAGCTTTTCTTTTTCCCTCTGTCTTGACATCTATTATGTCAAGAACACAGTTTATCTTTTCCCTTTTTTGCTTTTTTTCTCTCACACCCATCATTATCTCTGTGCTAAATACTATTGGAACGTCTTGGAAACTCATATTTGAACACCCTTCCTTCCATTTATCTACTCTGTGCCTGCTGCTGAGATTTTAACACAAGGTAACCTTCTACAGTCTCTGAGGCAGAGAATGTTTGAGGTCTTGCTGCATCCTACATTTGCCCTCAAATAACAATGACTAATCCCTAGCCTCTTGAAGGGATTTATTTATCCTATTCCTTCCTAAATAGTCACAATGGCTACATCCTGGATTCTTTGATCTGGTCCGATTGCGTTTGCTTTTTTTTTTTTTTTTCCAATGCATTTTTATCTCTGTTGTTTACAAACTCCCTGAAATATTCTATCCATGTCTTATTTACTCTCTTTTCTATTCAATCTAGATTTGAGCAAATTGGATACAACCCTGAGATAGACAGAGCAGGAAGCTTTGTGGTTAGTTGATAACTAAATCAGCTTTGCAGATGGGTTTGATGTTCTCCAGAGCACGTCTCCTACTTATTATTTTTTTTCCTCTCCTTCTTACTCAGAATCCATGCATACCAGCCAACTTGCCACCATATTGTCAAGAAAGTTAAGCTCTTACCATCCCCTTCATCAGCTTCTCGTATACACCACTAAAGTTCAAGTACAATAGCATAAAACATACAAAGTTGGACAATCAAGTTTGCGAACTTTGCACCATGTAAATGCTCAGTAGAAAGTTCACAAACTTAATTGACTGACTTCCTAATTTTAGAATCACTCTGATGATAGAATATTCCACATAGGTACTGCATATCAAAGCAGACATGCTTTCAAGGACTTTTGCAAATAAAGTTGCTGACTTAATTGTTCAGTAATAAAACATTGAAATTACTGTTTGTTACTCTGGTTTTTATGAGGATAAAAAAAAAAGATAGGAGGGACAGAGCTAGTATTTTTCAGCAGAAAGCCATTTTAGAACCAAGCAAGGGATTTTTATATATGACTACACATATTATTTAATCTTCATATTGGTGGTATTAGAGAGGCATTAATGTTCCATATTTTGGATGAGGAAATAGATGATCAGTGAAGTAGAGAAACTTGACCTGCAAATTCAGAGTCATGTGAATGGGCCCTTAAGTCATATTCTCTTCATTATATCACCTGTGCTCTAACCCTAAAGTGGAATTGGAGTGGCAAGACTGACAAATGTAACATAAGAATATATACTTAAGCATTATATTGATGTTCTAAGTACAAGAGTAAATAAGAGATGGAGATAAGAAAGTGGTAAAAAGTCAAGAAAGTGTCTAGGAGGTTAGAAAAATGTGTAACGTCTCAGATTTTGCACTTCGGTAGTCTAAAATTCCCAAGAATGGTCCATGTTTATGATTTTCCTGAATAACAAAAACAAAACCTTCTTGCACTTTTCTCTGCTGTTTCAAGTACTTAAGTGGAACTTCCCCAATATTATTCAGTGTGACTGGAAATTTGTTTTCTACTTTTGTTATGACAAAAGCTGGTTGGGAAATGTTAGCCTATATGCATCCTGAAAAATTTACCAGTTAAATGACAATGTACCTGATACTGTATTTTAAAAGTTTACCCATTTATTATTTATTCAACATATGACATGTCTAATATTGTATAACAGACACTATTGTGTAAAGGCTATGTAAGGATGAAGTCCTTACATAGACAAGTCCCCTGCCTCATGGATCCCAGCTGGGGTACCACAGACAACTGCATTGACGCTATTACATACTGTCATAGGTTAGTCGAGGGCATCATGACACTTAACCAGCCCTGAGGCATCAGTGTATGCTGAAACCTGAAAGAATTACAGGAACAAGCCTTTTTCCACAAAAAGGGGAGAGGGAGGAGGAGGAGGAAGAGGAGGAGTTGTTGTTGTTGTTGTTGTTGTTTGTTCAAGGGAAGATTGCTGTGGGATATACCATTAGTGCAATTCCCATCTGAGCAGCCTGTGCATTTACACCACTGCACACTGCTCTCTCTCATGAAGCAGTTTAGAATCACCTTAGCATCTGCTTATTCTCTCCTGAGACCCCCGAGTCAACACCAGGATATTCCCCAAATAGATCTCCTTTCTTATTAGGATCACCAAGCCTTTGAACAGGGGGCAGAAGTTGTAGCTGCTAAGGTGGAGGGAAAGGGTATCATTTGTCCCAGCTATTCCTTTTTTTAATTACCCTGATAACTGTCCCCCTGACCCACCCTTACTTCTTCTAAATGTTGGTGACTCAGTGTTTGAAGATCCCCAAGACTTCTTTGGGAAGCCTTCTGATAACCTTTTTTCTTTCACCTTTAATCTTCTAAACACTTTGAGGTACTGTTGCCATCATTTTGTTTTCTAATGATATTATAAAATTTTTAAAAACAATTCTGAAATTACAATTGCATTTTGAGAGGCAAAGGACAAAGACATTGTCTACCATCTTGAACAGTAAATTTCCCATTTTAAATATTGCTGCAATAGAGATGGTTCCTGAAAATAATTGCTGCAAACTTTTAAAGTGCATCTTAAAAATAATAAAGCCTATATGTTACATGAGCACATGTTAATATATGTTTTTTATTGATTTATGCAACTTACTAACAATTCACAGGAATATCCTCATGTAATCCATTTTGAAGCACCTCACGAGCAATAGTACCACAGCAACCAACCTTGATAGTTTTAAGACTCAGTTTTCTTTATTATTTTATCTCATCTTTTCCCATTATCTTCATATTTTTATTGGTCTAATCTCATGCTATAAATCTGCTTTTTAGAATACATATAGTTGAATATGTAATTTTAAAATATTTCATTTTAAAATGTTAGGTAACAATTATTCTAACATTATCAAAGTGGTATACAAAGTTATTTTGTTTTTCAGGAGCACATTGAGAAACTCAGAGTTTAAAAATGAAATGGAGCACAATTATACTTGTGTAACCAAATTATTTGGTAAGCAGTCTGAAGAAAGTTGAAATACTTTGGGGCAAATAATGCATTTTACGTTTTCAAAATTGTCAATATATTGGCATTCGAGGTCATAAACTTATTTTAAAAAAGAGAGATTGGGGAAGGTGAGGCAGCCAGTTAGTTGATTAGAGTGCCGTGCTCTTAACATCATGGTTCAGTTCAATCGCCACATGTTCCACTGAGCTGCACCCTCCACAACTAGACTGAAACAACTACTTGACTTGAAGCTGATGGGTCCTGGAAAAAACACACTGTTCCCCAATGAGAGAGAGGGGGGAGGGGGAGGAGGGA
>NW_017731539.1:2353800-2370922 GCF_001890085.2 Hipposideros armiger
GGGAGGGGGAGAGGGAGAGAGAGGGAGAGAGAGAGGGAGAGAGAGAGACTTGAGAGCAAAAATTCTAATTTTACTTTTGCAGACATGTCCTTTAAAAATATGAAATTTTAAACCCCCCCAATTTTGATAAAAAGATTGATCAAGGAAAATGTATCTTATATGTCTTCAACAACTCCTGTGATATTAGAAGTTTTCTGATTATCTCTATTCTAGAACATACACATTCTCTGTAGAGCAAGCATAACTATTTATCAGAAATAGCACTTATCCATTCAAATAGTAGCAACTAAAGTTTTCATATATCCAAAATCTACTGGGCAATATAAATGTTAAACACAGCTTGAGCCTTGATGTTGACCCCAGAATATAAAGAATCTACTTGATGACACAAATCTAACTCAATAACAATGCAAGAAAAAATTGGTAATTTTTGTGGTTCATAGTGAGGAAACTATGTACAACAAAATAAACATAAATAAGGGCTGTGCTAGCCATAGATCCGCGAAAGAAAAAACATCATTGATTATGAAGGGTGTGTGCAAATCTTGTCACTGAAGAGAAAGGGTGGCTTCCCAACTACGTATAAAATGAAAATACTTTTTTTTAACCTGGCTGTGCTTTAATTAGCGATGAGAAAATGAGGTCATCACATTTTTCTGGGCCCTGATTTTTTCATCTGCAGAATAACAGTTGCAGTAAATAATCACTAAATTCTCTATTGGCTAGAAAACGTTCAAGTTCAGGGAACCATGTGCGTGAACACAGTGGTGAGAGGAGACAACTATTGTAATATGAACAAGCCATGAAAAGAAATGACCCCATTAGAGAGTATATATTCAGGATTAATTGGAGATGAAGCTGGATATGCAGCATATCAGACTATACAGGATCCAAAAATCAAGCAGATGAGTATTAATTTGATGTGAAAGCAAATAGATAACCATTGGACCTTTGGAGACATAAGAGATGCATCATGAATATGGTGCTGAAAGAAGATTATCTGGATGGGGAAATGGACTATGGATTGAGTGGGAAAAGGGGGCCTGGGGTGAGAGCCGCCCCCAAGAAGACTGTAACTAAACTGGAGGGTGAGGTATATCCAGCACTTTTCAAGAGCCAGGAATCAATGATCTCTGCCTGGTTGTTAAAGAAAAACCAGAGCTGGGCAGCAGTTCAAGTGGTAAAAACAGATTTGTTCAGGACCATTGCAACGGGGGGAAAAAGACCTCAGTATAGAACTATACTCAACTCGGAATACAACATGAACGAGTAGAAATGTATAGTCAAGGAGCAGGGTGGGGATCAATGGATGGAAACTTACAAAGAGGAAGGCATATGGGGGATTCTGGCTAAACTGACCTGGTGGGATTCTTAGTGAAGGCAGGCCAGGGTGTTCAGACATCACCTGGAGGATGGTGGAGGTTGAGAAGTCCAAACATCAAGACCTACTTGAAAGTTTCAAGGGGAGCTTAAGTAGAATTTGGTCATAGAAAGCATCTCTGACACAGTAATTCTGATAGTATGGAGGACAAACACTTATCTTCTTTGGGCACCTTTTCCCCATTTGTATGGTGAGAGACCGCCAGCTTCTCAATAAAACTCTAAAATTTTAGTATTATCTGGAGACAAATTATTCTTAGTATTACAAAATAAGATGATTTGCTTTATACCTGGGGAATCAAACAGTAGTTAATTATTTTTCTATTCAGCCAGTAGAAATATGAATTACTATGTGTGATACTGAGGCTTTGTAGAGTATTTCATATCTATCTATCTATCTCTCTCTCTCTCTCTCTCTCTCTCTCTCTCTATATATATATATATATATANTATATATATATATATATATATATATATAAATAGAACTGTCCTATCATGTGCTCTGTCAACTAGCAAATACAATTTTTATATGTAAATTATCTTATTCACTGTGTTTTTATTGGGATCATCCTTTCTACATCATACTGGGAATGGCTAAAATGCAGTGGGTGAAATCCTTTCATAACACAGTTATGCTGCCTTCTTCCAAGATGCGTTCCTGTAGGTTTTACCAGCAGGAAAGCAGCTCTCAGTATGAGTAACCTTCAGGATAAACACGAAACCAGCTGTGATATATATATATATATATATATATATATATATATAATTTTAGTGGTTTTGTACCACCAGAGGCAGTCATGAAACTTTAAGTCTTTGAGTTCAGGGGAGGGAAAACAGTCTTCTATGGGAAAGAAATTGGATGCATCCAAAGACAGTAAGATTCATCTTTCTTCTCTTATTATAATAAGAAAATGACTGAAAGTAGAAAATGAAATAAGAAACATTAAATTGCTTTTTAATTGATGCAGATTTCAGTGGGATATACCTTTACAGGAAAGTTAAACTAGACCTGGCCTTACATGTACGGGAACAAGTAAATAACTAAAAGCTTTATCCATTTAATTTAGAGATTTGATTCCCTTTTCCTTTTATCTCCATCCTCCAGCCTCCAACCTTACGCTCCTTAAAGTGTATATCATCCAGGGAATGGTACCATTACTTAAAAACATTTAGTTTAAAGTAAGTAATTAGCCAAATGATAATATAATTATCTGCTGGGCTCTGATCCAGACATTCCTGGTGCTTTGGAGAATACAATGCTGAATGGTCCTTGTTTCAGGTAGTTTAGAGTCTAGTGATGGGAATGAGAGCAAAGCACATTAATTACTATGCAAAGAAGGGAAGTACATAAATCTGGACGATTAAGTACTGAGCATGTTTGGCAAGACGTAACAAAGCTAGAAGATAACTGTCAAAAATTATTTTCATAAAATCTCCTTTACAATAGATAAAGATACTCTCAATGTGATAAAGCTCCTGATCCCCCCAAAAAAGTAGTAAAAACAATCCCTGTTCCCAAAACGAATCCAGACTAGTCAGTTTTGCACTCTAATTTCTGTCCTCATGATCAGTCCAAAAGATGTGCCCATGATTGTGGCTTTCAACCCTGCTCTATTCAGATATTACCCTTCCATATAAACTCTATTTCCAGTTACTTATGAATAGTTCCTTTTAGGTCTCAAGACAAGAGCAAATCTACATGTGACACAATGGCCTGTAAGTTATTTACCTTCTCAATCAAATTCTTTCTATTGTGACTGCTGTTTTCCAAGCTCCAGCTCTACAAAAAACGAGCCACATTTAATTTAATTGTTCCTTTCCTTGGAAAGGCAGCGTGACATGATGTGTCTTTGATGTCCAAATTGGTAGTTCTAGGACTTTGGCCGTGTCATTTAATATCTCTATATTTTTATTTTTTCCTATCTAACGTGGGAGCTGATAATACAGACCATAGAGGTGCAGCACATGCAAAAGCCCAACCAATGTCCCAGTTTTATTGATTTAATCATCTATAGCATTTCTTCTCTCTCTCATGAACAAACCAGTAGCCAAGTTTTTCTTCCTTTCATTCATTCTTGAAATATCTGAAATATTTCTCTTCTCTCCATTTCTCTGTATTGTGGCTTCCATTCAAGAAATATTTTTGTATATTTTCCAATTTATTTTTTAAATAATTTTTATTAAATTTATTGGGGTGACATTGGTTAGTAAAATTATATAGGTCTCAAGTACACAATTCTGTAATACATCATCTATATATCACATTGTGTGTTCACCCCCCAGAGACAGTTCTTCCATCACCAAATATTTTACCCTCTTTTCCCTCTTCTACCATTCTCCTTCCCTCCTTACCCTCTGGTAACCACTAAACTATTGTCTGTGAGTTTTTGTTTGTCCTGTTAATTTGTTTTCAGTTTTATATCCCACACATGAGTGAAATCATATGGTTCTTGACTTTTTATGTTTGACTTATTTCACTTAGCATATCTCAAAATCTACAGCGTTATTCATGGTGGCCAAGACATGGAAACAACCATTGTCCTTCGATACATGATTGGATAAAGAAGACGTGGTACATATACACACTGGAATATCACTCAGCCATATGAAAATATGAAATACTGCCATTTGCAACAACATGGATGGCTCATTCAAGAATTTTCCCTTCTATTTGTTCCCTCATGGGAATTCACTTCAGGATAACTGCAAAAGGCTTCAAGAGTTTTCCCCTGCCTTCAACCACTATTTTCTCCATTATTCCAACTATTACCAGACTAATCCTACTGAAATAAGGCCACATATTAAAAAAAAATTCTCTTGAGTTCTTGGTTTCCTATCATGTCTACTCCAAAGCCTAGTTGTCAGGGCTTTTGGTAATGTGACTTCACTTAACAACAGGAACATGTCACTCTTTACAAGAGCTATACTCATTTCTTTTTCTGTAACACCATTTCCCATATGAAGTATATAACCCAGTACCCCACCATATATCCCTCACTTTCTCCCCAACCCCACACTTCACACCGCCTTGCACATCTATCATTGACCAGTTTGGTGTCCCTCACTGATTCAGTAGTGACTTAACATCTGAGCATAATTGTCGTCACCTTTTCCTCCTTCCCTCATAAGAAATTTAACTCTGTTTGTGGATGAAAGTTAACTACACTTATTTTGGTGATCATTTTGCAATATATATAAATATTGAATCATTATGGTATATACCTGAAACTATGTTATATGTCAGTTATATTTCAATTAAAACATAACATTTAAAAATGATTAAGAAAAAGAATGAAGGGCTTGTTTTAGTTTTTTCAAGCAATAAAATAAAATGATTTTAATTTATCATCCTCGATCTTAACATGCTATTCTATTTTCTACAAAGTATTTCCTATTATCTGTTATCTTACTAGATAGAGCCTTGCAATAGTATCATGGAATAAGTCTACAAAATGTCTGGTGAGACTTACATTGAAAAATACAATTAGAGACAGGAAACCTAAAACTGCAGATCCTGTTGATATTGAGGGTGTTGTCCCTTATCTGAAACCCCATAAGAGAAATTGCTTTCAGCTCTAAGTGCTTAGGGAGAGATTTGTGTCACCTGACATATTAGTAAGTTGTTTTTGACTAGGAAAGTGGTATAATTGATTCTGTTTCTGTTGTAGCTTTGGTTGTCTAAATGTTATGAGTCAAGTTTGCAGATCAAACAATTCTCACTTTATCTTGGTTTTCATTTTTAATTTTTCTTGTTCTTGTCTGTATTTATTCATATTTTTATTTTATTATATGTATTAAGTCACCTCAAATTTTACACTCCTGTCGCCTAGTAAGTGCTCAATGAATATTTGATGAATGAGTTAGGCGGTATTCCATGTTTTAATGCATTCCCAAAAGTACATGAGTGCCAAATATTGAAAGACAGGTGACAAACGAATGTATAATGATGGAGATAGTTATGCCTTCTGAAAACTGAAAAATCATATAAAGTCCATGATTATATTTTGCCATTCAGAGATAATCTTTGATCATATGGTATCCACGTTTATAAAAGCTTTGTTCATTTCTATTTCAATTGAAAACTCTTAACCAGCTTAAGGCATCAGATTGAGACCGAAGAATCACCACTCCTACTGTGTTCCATCTTTGTCCTTTGCATCAATTACAATAAATGTATGATACCTATACTTTCATAATATTTTTATTTTTTTGTCCTCCCTCCTTTAAAACCATGCAAACAAAAACAAAGGGCAAGCACACTGCTCCTCTCTAAACAGATGCCAAACCCTCAACTGCTGACTGGGATGCAGACCCCAGGTGTTTAACTGCCATGCAAATGCTAAATTTGAACCATAAAAGGTTGTTTAAGAGTAACATTACATACTCTTTGAAAGTATGGTTGCATGAAAGTTCAGAAGCTCTTTGCAAATAATAAATTAAAGGAAAAAGATCAGATCTCATTTCTTTCCCTAAGCCCTCTTTGCTTTCCTCCTGTAAACTGCTCTTGCCCTTCTCTGAACCCCCATGGCTCATTTAGCACTCAATCGCTCTTCATTTGTTTTATCGTGGCCTCATTGTGTTTCTCCAAGGACAGGGTCATACTTTTTCTTCTTAATGTATCTTATCACTTGGCATAGTGTTAGGTGCATGACTGACTTATTTTTTTATTTACTTTTTTTTTTTTTTACTAGAAGGATAAATTTGGTGTGGGGATGTGCTTATCATGTGTATGGAGAGCTGTATAGACAATGGTATGTGTGTATTGTACTAGATAAGATGCAGTTGAATGGTGGGTCTTAGGGTAATGCTAGTGCATTTTGTAAATAGTGAGACATTCATATATTGTAGGAACAATGCATTGGGGAACGGTTCAGTCCCCAAGGTTCCTAATACCTGCTCAAAAAACTTACTCTGATAATCGAGAAACTGCGATATGTGCTGAATCAAAAATTCTTTCTTTTCAGAATTAGAATTCTCACATTAGTTTAATAAAAGGAAGCATACCAAAAGGAACTGATCAAGCTGCAGTGTAGTACTCAAAATAGCTTGGAAGATATTAGAAATGCTTATTTTTGTAGCCTTTTCACAATGGGTCTGTTTCATAGGTATTTTGCTATTTATGGAGAGCAAATGGTATCTAGTAATGTTCCTGAATAATTAACCAATGAGTTTCATTTATAGCAGGAAGCAGATGAGGAAGATATTAGCATGCAGGATGCACTGCACATAAAGCATAGGGATCTTTAATTCATGGGTGAATGAAGATGGAAGTAAGATGTTGAACAAAGCATTTTTTTAATAAAACAATTTCAGTATCATGTATTATTAAGTTGATACATCGCTAAAAAGTTTCTTCTCAATTTTCTGGGCCCCACCAGCCTCCAGTGTATCTTTTAGTAAGATACATATCTATAGATGCTATGAAAACAGTTAGCATGGATCAGGTTAGCTAAGAGGAGGTATACTCCCCGTTCATTGGGATAACTTAGTTATATCTGTTTTATTGGTAGAAAGAATCTTCTATTTGAAAAAAGAAAAAACGTAATGATTTCTGATTAAGCATATTTGAGAAATACTTTCACATTTATAGCTAATGCAGCTCTAAAAGGATTTCATGCCTGTGCTCCCAGAGAAAGGTTCTATTTGGCAGGATTTGTACCAGAGATAATAGTAGGATTAACTTGCGTTGTATTTTAAAAATGCATCAAAGCATTTTCACATCTGTCCTCTCCTTTGATCCTTTCTTCAGCCCTGTATAAAGGGTTAAATATGTGTCCAAATTCTTTTGACGAAAAAGGAAATTGAGGCACGGAGGGGTTATGTGATTTAATAGAGAACTCACGCTAAGTGGGTAACAAACCTAGAAGTCATGCACTGTGTCTCCCTGAGTTTGTGCTCTTAGATCATAAAGGCCACTTTTGAACATAAACACAGGCTTATGTATCCCATATCCAGGTGCAAAGGAAAATCAAATAAGGAAGCTTTTAAAATACTTATGCTAGAACCTCATACCTGGCGACTGCTTCAGATCAGATCCAGTAAATCTATTTTTAATAGGACATATATGTGACTTTGAGTCTAGTTAACCAGCATGGCTGGCTATTCACTCATTCATTCATCCAGTATTGTTCTCTGTGAATTTTACCTTCATGTACCTTGCCTATCTTCCTAATAGGTTTTTAGAGTTTTTTCTAATTAATTAGTCTTCTCTCTGTGACATACTTGTTTTTGAAGTAGTCAAATTTATTGTTTTTTTCTTATGTCTAACATAGAAAAAAAAACTTCTCCAGTCCATATTTTTTTAAAAACTCAAAAATTAAAAAGCTGTTTTGCTTCTTAACAAAATAAAATCTGTATCTAGAAGAGAATCTGTAAACGGATTATAAAAATAGGAGATGCTCATAAATACAGATGAAAGAAACAAGGTATTATTTCTTACTCTGAAATTTATACAAGTTAGAAAAAATTTGATAAGTGACATTTGTGAGAATGTGAGAAATGGGTACTTTTATGTAATGTTGGAAGGAGAGTTATGGGTACAATGTCTTAGGTGGTGAGATTGGCACTATTTTTCAAAAGCAAAAATGTATATTCTCTTTGATCTGGCAATACTACCTCTCCAGTATACATAAAGCTGTGAAACACTGATGTTAAAGAATATACATTGCAACATTGTAATAGAAATAAAAGGAAAACATCTAAAAGCCTGTTCATAGGCAACTAGTTAAATTATGGTATATGCATAAAAAAATTATGATGCATTCATGAAAACTGATAATCAACACATAAATGTTTATATGGAATAGTCCCTAAGGTACATTAAGAGCTATTAAGTCTTAAGTAAAAATTATATATATCATGTTCCCATTTGAATGTAAAAAAGGTATGTAAAGGTGGAATATATATGTCTATGCTTGTGTACACATAGACTATTTCTGTAAGGATAAAGAAACTATTAACTATAATATATTTTGGAAGGAAAGCTGGGAGTTTGAGGTGGGAAGAAAACTAAATTTTATATATTTCTGTACCACTTAAATATTTTGCAATGCATATTATTTTTTAATAATTAGAAATAAATAATTTTAATGCTTAAAATTATAGGCAAATAGAGTGAACAATAAGTTGTAAAATAAATCTTCTCCAGTTTAGTTTGTGCTTTTATTATGGTTTCAATCATATACAACACATGGAACAAATCCATTTATATTTTCTTAAATATTACATATGTTTCTATGATGATTCTATGATTTCTACTTGAAAACTGTAATTATAAGTTTGGGAAACCTCATTGAGCAATTTCAGTCCATAATTCTTTAGTCTATCCATATCGGCTATGGGATTTTGATTGAGGCTCAGAGTTTTCAAAATTAGAGAATGTCAGAACTACAAGGGATTGCAGGCATTTTATAACCCAACCTTGTTTTAGAGATGAACAAACTGAAACCCAGTCAGATTTGTTTCTCCCATGTTAGTACATTTCACTCACATGGTAAAATTTAGGATTAAGTTCAAGTAAAATTTAATATTAAGTAAGCTGATATTGTGAGAGTCAGAGAACATGAATATTCAAACCAACTCGGAGCAGATGCCTATCCTTAAACAAGTCTCCTTTCCTCTCAGGCTCAAGTTCTTACAACTTTGCAATTATTGGTTGAACCCAGTGAAACTGTACCCATTCCATTTTGACTGAAAACAATTTAAGAAATTCACCCATTAACTCAGGACCTTATTAACTTTATTACTCTCTCTAGACTTGTAAGTACCCCAGCTTTCCAAAATTTCTGGATTTATGTAAATGCTCATATCCTTCAAAAGTCAAGCCATGCTAAATCAAATTAACATTTGTTTAGACAGCTACTCTGAGCAGGACATTTTAGTAGTTCTTGTAATCCCTTTGCTGGGTGAAGAATTCACATCTTCACCTCAAAGTTCAAATACAGCTCAAGCTCATGTTAATCTTTCTTCATTCACCTCACAAATCATCCAAATCACAATATGTTCTTGTGTTGTTCTTTTATTGTTTAACGTCTCATTCCACAGCCAGAGTCTAAGTTTTATATTTCCCATTGCATGAACCTAATTAGCCCTTGTGATTTTAACAGTAGATTCAGAGTAATAGTGGGTGAAAACAGATATTTCAGGCTGAGAGAAATGTTTCAGATTGCAATTCAGATCTAATAATGCATTTTCAATTGCCAGAAAATTGTACTTCAGGTGGGATGCAACATGAAAAACTGATAAGAAATATCCCCCGGGTTGGGACATGAATGCATTGTGGAATGTGATTCAGTCCTCTTCAGCTGAGCGAGGAGAGGACAGAAGAAACAACAGAATGGTGAAATGGACCCATGATTCAGCAATCAAAATCCCTGTTTTTACTCCTTAGGGAGACAAATCAAAGATGACCCAAACATATAACTGGGCCTGTGATTATCTATGCTAACAACTTCCTTCATTCACAAGAATAATCAAAGTTAAACTCTAATTTGTTTTCATATTTTTGAGGATAAAATTAATTCCTCTAGGTTTTAATGTGTGGAAAAGAAATTTAGATTAATTTCCCTAAAATTAGGTCATTAAGAAGAAAACTATTAAAAGTTTATAATCCATATATATAATCCCCAACATTAGTAAAACTGCCATTTAACATATATCCCCCAAGATCTCTTAAATCTTTTATGATTAAAGATTAACACTGAGCAGTTTAACACATTCAGCTCATAATGGTACATTCTGACCTCATATTGCTTTTCTGTATACAAAGCCCACAAATATACTTTTAGAAAATTTCTATCCAAACTCTTAATCTCATCATTTGCCTGCTTTTGACCTGTTATTTTATTGCTGTTATGTGTGTTGGCTTAACTGTTTTAAATTGCATCACAATTTTGCTCTTTTCCTGCAGGCAGAGTTCACAGCCATGAGGGAACAGTACATGCGAGGTGGGGAAGGATTCATCATTTGCTACTCCGTCACTGACCGCCAGTCATTCCAGGAGGCTGCCAAGTTTAAAGAGCTCATTTTTCAGGTCCGTCACACCTATGAAATCCCCCTGGTGCTGGTGGGTAACAAAATTGACCTGGAACAGTTCCGCCAGGTGAGTGCCAATTTTATCTGTTAGCGTCTGTCGTTTCCTCCAAGGATACAGAGTAACAAGTACGGTTGCTTTCCAAGATTTATGTTGAGAATTATGAGAAAGAAGTGATGCACAGGATTTGACTAAGAAATCTTTGATGTCCTGTTGTAGATTGTGTTAGCCGCCACAGTATATCCCATGCCACACGCTACTTTGCAGTGTCACCACACCCCATCAGGAAGCAGGGTCTGTTTCTCCCACCCTCTTGGATCTAGGCTGGTCTTCTGATTTGTTTTGAGTAGTAGAGTGGAGCAGTAACTCTATGTAACATCTGAGGTTGAGTCTTAAGAGTTCAGCAGTTTCTGCCTTTACCACCTGGAACACTTGCTGTTTGGGTCTAGCAGCCATGGCCAAACTAAGCTTTTGAGAGAGCCATGTGTACAAAGCAATATCCATTCATAGCTGTCCCTATCAAGGTGCCACACATGTGGGCAAAGACATTTTGCATGTTACAGCACCAGCCGCCATCTGACCTCATAAGGTAGTTTAGCCAATCCACATGATACAGAAAAATCTTCTGGCTGAGACTTCTCTGGATTTCTGACCCACACAATCCTGAAAAAATAGCATGGAATTGTTTAAACCACCATGTTTTGGAGTAATTTTTCATGAAGCAATAGGCAATCAAAACAGGACCTTTCCCACCTACCAGAATCAGAACAAGCCACTACTTCTCAGGTTGAATAAGAAATGACTCCTATATACCATCAAACTGGTTCAAGCTGCCCCTGCTCTATTATTGTGATCCTCAGGCAGTCTCACAATTTCTCAACAAGACTGATAATGCAGAGACCATGTCTATTATAGACTGTGATCCATTACCAGAGTTTATGTAGTTCATTAGAGTTTATTCTCATCTGATCAGACATGATTGGAGCCTGATGGGCAAAGTATGAGGCCTGGTCTCTGAGATGTTTACAGGATAATGATGCTTAGGTTGTCCTCAGGTCTCCTGAAGAGACTAAAAGACAAAAACCTAAGTTCAGGAACCAGACAAGTAATCTCACAATTCCATTGTCATGACTCACTTCGTACCAAGTTAAATTACTGAGAAGTTGCATGCAAATCAAATTTTTGTAAATCAAATTCTCTGAATTAAGTGGCTTCATTACAGTTTGAGTTGCTTCATTCTTATTTGCATTGACCTTACATTTGAACTGGGTTTGACTAGTTTATGTTATTCCAGTTAATGATTTATTTTTAGATTTCTTAAAGTAGCTGGCTAACAAAATATTTTGCTAAGGTAAGAATCTTCACTAAGGCAGTTAGTTTTCTCCTATGTCAAATGTTTTATATATTTGGGTTTTTGTATCTAATCCATTTTAAATTTCTTAAAGTAAAAAGTTCTCATCTGGAGTCAGTGTTTATACATTTATGCTTAACACAGAAACATATCATTATGATGCAGTGCAATGCATTTTTGTGATATTTTTTTGTATATATTACTTGAAAATATAAGCACCTTAAAGTATCAGCTAACTATTTTTTAGGAGCTATAATATTTTTGTCTCCTCTGCACCTGTTCTTTCTTGCTTTATTGTTCCTCTTTCTCCAAAGCAATGTTTAGTATAATATGGTTGCATTACTATGGGATAGAATTTCAAGCTTTTCTCACCAGGTAAATATGAATCTATTCTCAGATACTTGACAGAAAGAAAGAAGAGAGGTATAGGCCTAGTGGTGAATACTTCAGATACTCCTGTGAAGTGTGGGGTGCTTTACTGTTTTGTTTTTAGGACTTCTGGGAAGTAGCATGAGGGAGCAACCTGAGATGGAATTGTACCATCAGTGATCACATGACCACCTTTAGTGCACTTCCCAGAATTCCTAGAAAACATGAACCTTTAATTAGATGCCAGTCAAGAGAGCTGCAAGTGACTGAGGAAGCTAGTGAATTTGTAAACATAAGGGCAACTTCTTCAGGCAAAAGTTAATCAGGTTCTCTCCAGAATGATTATTTTCCATGATTCCAATACTGGCTGGCATTTGCTTTCCCCTCACCCTCCTGGCCCTGGTTTTGTTTTCCTAGGCTCAACAGTGTCCGTTTTCATGTTACAAAGAAATGTTCAACAGGACCCCCATCTCAGCCTGAATAATTGCATATTAGCAGTGATGTGAATCACAAGCATCACACATGTCACTGAAACAAATACCAAAAAAGACATTAAGCTGATTAATTTTGCAGTTTTGACAGACTTTTCCTTTTAGATAAAAGCAAGTAAACAAGATAGTCACAGAAAGTGCAAGAACCATGAAAACTCAAATTATAATCTTTTTAAAAATGTTCATCTACCAAAGTCTCCAATAATGAAGTGTTGATATGCAAATGTGGCTTCTAGCTGTGGTGTTTGTGATGAAAATAACTATTCCTATAATTGTAGAGTGATTTTCCTTTTCAAAATGCTTTCAATTTACACTTTATTTTAATCCTATAACTGCCTTGTGTAGTTTTAAGATAATCATGTGATAGATGAGAATATTTGAGAAGTGAATATATTGATAGAAATTGACTTTAATAAACTATGGCTGTTCGTGACAAAATTAGGACTAAAATCCAGATCACATGTACTTCTTTTATTATATCAGTATTTAAAGGTTAGGTCTGTTTTTTTGTTTTGTGTTTTTCATCTGAAACAAAAACAAAGATGCTCACACTTGCATCATCTGTAGCTCCAAAGGAGTTTTGTGAAAGTTCCTAGAGTAACAAAGTTAAACTCTCAAAGAGCCTGAGGGAAATCATGCTGGTGCTTTGATTTAGTGCTGGGAGCCAGAGAAGTAGGATTCTCACTCAGCAACTCTTCTTCCTCCTTGGTCTACATTGAAAGAGGTTAAAAGGAAAGCTACTTGTTATCATTTTTTGTTTGGTAGAGTAAGGTACTGGCTGCATTCTTAATGCATTTTGGTGAATCCCCAGTCCCTTTCTACCAAGAAAAATAAATGAATTTTAGTATTTGATTTTTTTAAATTAAATTTATTGGGGTGACATTGGTTAATAAAATTGTTTAAGTTCTAAGTGTACAATCCTATAATACACCATCTATATATTTCATTGTGTGTTCACCAACCGAAGTCAAATATCCTTCTGTCACCATAGATTTGACCCCATTTACTCACCTGTAACCACTAAACTTTTGTCTGTGTCTTGAGTTTTTGCTTGATTGTTTGTTGCTTTCAGTTTTATATCCCACATACAAGTCAAATTCTATCTGTTTGACTTATTTCTCTTAGCATGATAATCTCAAGATCCATCCATGTTATCACAAATGGCAGTACAGTAATACCTCAGTTTGTGAGCATAATTCATTCTGGAAACAAACCACTCATTTTGCAAGACATCACTCGTTTACCAAGTTAAAATGTATTATTAAGTTGGTGCAGAAGTAATTGCGGTTTTTGCCATTATGGCAAAAACCACAATTACTTCTGTACCAACCTAATAGAAATGTTTGTTCGTCTTGCAAAACACTCAAAAACCAACTTACTCTCAATCCAAGGTTTTACTGTATTTCATTTTCTTCTCATCCCCTGCTTTGAGCGAATGTATAGACGGGCTCTGTGCCAGGTACTTAACACACATAATTGTACTTATTACTTGCAACAAGCCCATGAATAGGCTCCTTAATGACACCTATTTACCAAAGAGTCAATTGTTTACTAACTTGCTTAGGATCACACAGCTAGTTAGCATTGAGAGGCAATACCCAGTGTGTTCTGATTTGAAATCTCACTATGTTATACCACCGGCTTGCAAACCATTGGTACTTTTCATGAATTAGTTTTTTATATCAGCTTCAGGATATTAGCATGTTCTTCAGAGAATGGAACATAAGGAAATGCATCTTATTGGAAAATTGGGGCTGTAAGGATCAGAATAACCCTTTAGATGTGGAATGAGGGGCTCCAAACACTGGACAAGCCAGTAATAGCCAGAAGTTGTGAGGAAGAGTATGAGGAAAAATAAAAGTAAAGAAATGAGTTTCAAAACTACTGAAAAGCACTGTTTTCTAATCAGCTGAACAATTCTGTCCAGAGTCTATACAGACTATTCTAAAGCCCTTTTCAAAGTCTCAGATAACATTAGGTCCCTGGGCTTCCATGATCTTTGTCCCTATTTATCATGTTTTCTGCTATTACACTGGGGAGTACAAGGGGATAATTCCTACTTTTTGTTTCTGTAAAACCCTGACCGTGCAAGTAAAAATGGCACTATGAATGGAATGAGTTCCAGGGATTTATCCCGGAGCTAGATTAGAAAAGTTTTACCTCAGTCACAGACCAGAAACTGTTTTTATCCTGAAGATAAACCATGACAAACCCCTTAGTACACTGACAGTCTAATTGCAGCTTAATACTCAGCTGGAAGCCTTGAAACTCTGCTTCCCACAGCCTGAAATTCTTCAAATGCTGACTAGGGATCATGAAAAACCCTTTGTTTTTTCTTCAATGAGATAGCTAATGAAAATAGTTTTATTGCTATACTGAGAGGGGCATATGGAGGCTGTGGGGATCAAGAATCACTGTATTAAGAATAATAACATCTAGGAGAGCTCCAACATGGTGGTGTAAACAATTGCCTGCATCCTTCCATGAACACATTAAAATTACAACTAAATTATAGAACACTCAACCTGGAGAACCATCTGTAGTCTAGCTGAACAGAAGTCCTAAAACTAAAAATATAAAGAAGCCACATTGAGATTGGTAGGAGGGACAGAGGCATTGAACAGACCCCACACATCTATGTGGTGGTTGAGGATCAGGAGGGATATCTCAGCCATGGAGGTTCCCCCTGAAGGAGCGAGGGACCCCAGCCCCTCACACCAGGCTCCCCAGCCCAGAGAACTGGTGCCGTGAAGAAGCGCTCCCACAACATCTGGCTGTAAAACACTGGGGATTCCTACCATTTGGGTAGGAGAGAAGGCTGCAGGAAAGCCAGACATCTTCTTAAACGGCCTATGTACAGACTCACTCGCTCCCAGGCACTCACATTGGGCACCAGCAGAGGGATAGTGACTTGAGGGGGTGGGCCTCAGAGACATATGGTGGGCAGACACAGGTGTATGGTTGCAGGGGGAGGGCTGGAGGACAGTCAGCATTTTCCCAGTGAGGGGTCCTTCTTCCATGCAGCTGGCAGGTGAGCACCATCTTGCCTGCGTTAGACCCACACCCCACAGGCTGAATCTGATCTCATTGGCCTGTAGAGCTCCACTGCTCTTCCCTGCTGACTCAGCTGGGACCTTGCCCCACCCAACTCATGCACTGCTGGGGGCACTTTCTCCTGAACAGCCAGCCCCGCCCACATTGCACTCTTTCTTGGAAACGGATCAGAGTCTGGCAGGCCCTGGGCGACTGGCTTTTGTGTGTTCTAAGACTTTTGCTGAATTGCTGCAGGCTCAGCACTGGTGCCAAACCAGAATCTACATTAACCTGGTGGCCACAACTCTTCCCACATTAGTGACTCCCTGAGACCCTGCCTCATTCAACTTGGGCACCGTATGAGGCTTTATGTGTGGCTGAACCTTAAGGGAACTGGCCTTCAGGTGTCCTGGGTTTTCTGTGGAGTTACTCCATGCCTGGTATTGATGGCAGCCAAACTCAGCTCACAGCAAGGCCTCTCTAATGCACTGCCAGGTTTAACAAAGGCAGTGAATAAACATGGATTGTTTTATAGCTCCTACTAGTTAGGCCCAGCTTGTCATAAGCAGTGGGTGAACTGGAACTACACCAGAGTCCCTCCCAAGAGATCCCAGAACCAACATAACTTGGAGGTTGACTTCAGGCCACTGCAGAGTACTGCCCAATTACCCCCACAAGTGGCACACATAAAAGGTGGTCCCAACAGGCACCATAGCCCACTAGGATGAATCTCACTTTGTGTGGTAAGAACCGCACACAGCAGCCCATAAGCTGTGGATGTGGCCAAAACCCACAGGCAATCAGCCTGAGGGTTAACCCCTCCCACTGACATGCCAATAGCAATCAAGACTCGACTATAACAGGAAGGTACACAGAACCCACACAAAAGATGCTCCTAGAGCACCTGACTCATGTGACTAGAGAAACTGTGCCACTGGGCTCCACAGGGCACTTACTATATAAGGCCACCCGGCCAAGATTGGGAGACATAGAAGATTTATTTAATACATAGAAACAAATACAGAGATACATAGAAACAAACACAGAGATGCAGCCTAAGGGAAGAAACAAAGATATTCATACCAAATGAAAGGACAGGAGAAAAATCCAGAAAAAGAACTAAACAAAGTGGAGGCAAGTAACCTATCAGAGACAGAGTTCAAAACAATGGTTATAGAGATTCTCAAAGAACTTAGAACTTCAACAAAGAAATACCAAGCATAAAAAAAAGACATAGAAACCATAAAAAAGAACAAGTCAGAAGTAAAGAATACAAGAACTGAAATGAAGAATGCACTACAAGGAATTAACAGCAGATGAAATGAAGCAGAAGATCAAATCAGTGATTTGGAAGACAAGGTAGCAGAACACACCCAATTGGAACAGCAAGAAGAAGAAAGGAGGGGGGGGAAGGAGGAGAGAGAGAGAGAGAGAGAGAGAGAGAGAGAGAGAGAGAGAGAGAGAGAG
>NW_017731539.1:2370987-2384873 GCF_001890085.2 Hipposideros armiger
AGGAGGGGGAGGGGAAAGGGGGGAGGGGGAGGGGAAGAGAATGCAAAATAATGAGGATAGTTTAAGAGACCTCTGGGACAACATCAAGCATGACAATGTTTGCATCATAGGGGTACCGGAAGATGAAGAGAAAGCAAGAGACTGAGAACCTTTTTGGGGAAATAACGACTTAAAACTTCCCTAACCTGGAGAAGGGAATAGACATACAAGTCCAGGAATCACAGAGAGTCCCAAACAGGATGAATCCAAATAGGCCCACGCCAAGACACATTATAATTAAAATGGCAAAGGTTAAAGACAGAGAGAGAATCCTAAAAGCAGCAAGAGAAAGGCAAGTAGTAACTTATAAGGGAGCTCCCATAAAACTGTCAGCTGATTTCTCAACAGAAACTTTGAAGGCCAGAAGGGATTGGCATGAAATAGTCAACATGATGAAAAGCAAGGACCTACAACCAAGACTACTCCAGCAAGGCTATCATTTAAAATTGAAGGACAAATAAAAAGCTTCCCAGACAAGAAAAAGCTAAAGGAGTTCATCATCACGAAACCAATATTACAAGGAATGCTACAGGGACTTCTTTAAGATGGAAAAAAAAATCAAAATTATGAATAATAAAATGGCAATAAGTACATATCTATATACAATCACTGTCAATGTAAATGGATTAAATGCTCCAATCAAAAGACATAGGAGGGCTGAGTGGATAAGAAAACAAGACCCTTACATATGCTTCATACAAGAGACTCACTTCAGATTGGAAGACACACACAGATAGAAAGTAAAGGGATTGAAAAAGATATTTCATAAAAATGGAAATGAAAAAAATAATAAAAAGCTGGAGTAGCAATACTTATACCAAACAAAATAGACTTTAAAACAAAGGCTATAACAGGAGGCAAAGAAGGACCCAGTAATTCCACTTAAGGGTATTTATCCAAAGAAACCCAAAATGCTACTTTGAGGTGATGTGTGCATCCGTATGTTCATTGCAGCATTGTTTTCAGTGTCCAAAATGTGGAGGCAGCCTGGGTGCCCTTCGATGGATGAATGGATAAAGAGGAGGTGGTACTTATATACAATGGACTATTGCTCAGCTATGGAAGGGAATAGGCTCTTGCCTTCTGTGGCGGCATGAATGGACCTGGAGAGTTTTGTGCCTAGTGGAGTATGTCAGACAGAGAAAGACAGATGCAACGTGATTTCACTTATATGTGGAATCTAAGAACTGAATTAACATACAAAACAGAAACAAACTCATAGATACAGAAAGCATTTTGATGGTTGCCAAATGGGAGGACAGATTTAGGGTGTAGGTGAAAAAAGAACAAGGGATTAAGAAGTACAAATTGGTTGTTATAAAGTAGTTATGGGAACATAGGGTATTGCATAAGGAATATAGTCAATAATATTGTATTAACTGTGCATGGTGTCAGATGGTACTAGCTATGTTGGGGTGATAGATGGGAGGGTGTTGGGGACAGGGTGAAAAGGTGGAGGGATTAAAAAGTACAAATTGGTACAAAATAGTGATGGGGATGTAAAGTAAAGCATAGGGAATATAATTAATGATATGGTAATAACTATGCATAGTGCCAGTGGGTACAAGACTAGTCAGGGGGGTCACTCCTTAAATTATATAAATGTTTAACCATGATGCTGTACACCTGCAATTGATATAAAATAATATTGAATGTCAACTGTAATTGATAAATTTTAAAAAGAGAGGAAAGAAGAAGGGAAAAAGGAGGTCCAAATTTCCAGATATAAAACAAATAAGTTATGGGGATGTCACGTACAGCATGGAGAATATAGTCAGTAATACTATATAAACATAGAACAGTGTCAGATGGTTGCTGGACTTATCATGTTGATCACTTCTTTAGGTATATAAATGGTGAATAACTATGGTATATCCCTGAAACTAATATATTATTATATGCTGGCTATATTTTTAATAAAAATCTTTGAAGAAAACGAAAGGAAAAAAAACATCTACTTAGAGTTATATCAAACATCCATCTACTTATCTTTGTAGAGCGGTGGCAGCTTTGGAGCACAGTAAAGGAATGATTAAACAACTCTGTCCTCAAGGACTTCCATTCCCCTCAGAAAGGAACTATATATATGAAGTAGGCAGAAAAACATACTAAAAAAACAAAACTAAATGTTAAACAACATGGCATCGTGCATAAGTGCATTTGTTGAAAACTAGAACAGATAACGTGGGCAGAATTTTTGTGGAAGGAAGATGCCAAATGTAGAAGCATCCTGATCAGGTAGAAAGGATCAGGTGAATGGCGATCTTTTCGGAAGAACCAGCTAGCGTAAATCTAGAGAGTAGGAAATGAGTCTTGGGGCTGTGAGTGTGCACAAGCCATGAAGTGCTCAGGGGGAGCTGGGAAGAAGAGCCTTCCCAGGACATCGAGCATCCTCAGTATAATTTCATGAACAGGCCCGCCTTGACATAATCAAAGACAAAATACTAATATGTACCAGAGTATATTGAATATACTGTAATATAATAATTGAAAACACCACACATTAAATGAAAAGAAAAGGAAGAGTAGCACTTCATTTATATTTGATCATCAGTGCATTAGATAATCCATACAAATGCATTTTCCAAATAATGAGGGTTTATTTTTTTATGGGAAAAGAAAGTTTTGGTGATTTACCCAACATTATGGGAATAAACACTCAAACTTGACTAACAGTTATTTAGCCCTTTTTATCCTTTCCATAGCATTTATGTGTATGCTATTTCACTTAATTAAAAATGCAAATGTGTTCCAATTAAGATAGAAAACAAAACACAGCTTAGAGGTTTACGTAATTTATCAAAACTGGTAGGTGTGGAACTGGAATTTGAACCCAAATCAGTTTTCTGAAACTTTTTGTTTTTTTTACTAACATCATTTTTTCATTCAATATATTTACCAAATATTTAATAACTAATCAGTGGGTAACATGCACTCTTTTAGAATCTGTTAGTTCAGGAGTGAATATGACAGATAAAAATTCTTTCTGTACGAACTTGAAATTACAGCAGAGCAAACAGATAATGGGCAATTTGCATGTGTGTGTACCCACTGCACACTGCAAAAAATGGTGCTATGAATAAAATTATTATATATACATACATTAATGTATACATGTGTATGTATATAGAAAAAATATTTCAAACATTTGAGCAGGACTGTGGCATGAATGCATTTTTATGTCCCTATCTATGGGGGTATGGCACAGGTGGAAACAGGAAGACCAGTTAAGAGACTTGGTCATCAGGCTGAGGAACCATGGTAGCTTGGGTGAAAGCAACAGCGCTAACTTCACATATTCCATACTCACGCAGCACACTGACTGGATGACAGGTGATAAAATTACACTGCAGTGTGGAGACCTTTCATGTAGGGACTAACTCTGCTACATTCCTCAGTGATACCTGAGGATCATTGCTTTATCACACAATACAGTAGGTGTCCATAATGGACTTCTCAAGACATAGTTAAAAAACATATTTATCAAATATATTAAAGCAAGTAATAAAGCATTTGGTCAATAGAATCAGGTAGTCCTGAGTCTGAATCTTTACTGAGACGATTACTGTATTCTTGGACAAATCAGTGGCAAACACAAGATGCCCGCTCAATTTCTCCTTCAAAGGAGTACTTTCTGCCCCGCATAGAGGTAGGAGGTATAATCAGAAGACATTGTTTTCCAGCTGTCAGATGTTTCTGAGTCAGGCTCAGCTACACACACTCTCCTTGCCTGAAGTCATATCTTTTCTGGAGAAACCCATTTCCTGTGAGGTGGTGGCATGAGTGTCCAGTCGTTGCAACCCAATGTGTGGCACTGTGACAGCAAATCTTGCTCCAGATCCCCCTGCTGTTTTGGCAAAGTCTCTGTGGGACTTTTGCAGTCATTCAATTTTTCCCTCTGCCCAGTCCTGTTTCCTTCTTCCTTTCACAAATGTTGATCCCTAAAAATATGCACCCCAAATTCCATCCCACTATCTGCTTCTGTAAATTGGGGATAATAATTCCTCTCTCATAGGTCATCAGGATAATAATTCCTCTCTCATAGGTTATCTCTCATTAGATGAAATAATGTAAGTAGACTATGTTGAATAGTGTTTGGCACAAAGCAGGGACTCAATAAATATTAGGTCCTACCATCCTTATGTCTCACCTGAATTGTTGCAATAGTCTTTGGGTTGTTATTATGCTTCTAATCTGCATTTCAAAGTTAGAAACTAGCAAATTAAATGTATAAAAATTGTGTGAAAACAAAGAGTAATTAAATCTGGGTGAAGGCATTGAGAACTTTCTGATGTCCCAAGCACATAGGATTCCATGCATAGATTTTGCAAAATCGACTTTGAAATAACTTTTCTAATTTTCAGCTGTGAAGCAGTACATTCTGAAGTAACTAAGTTCTGAATAACAGAGTTTTGGAGAAATCAGTGATTTTTTTTTCTCATTAGATTATGAACTAAATAAAACTAACTACATGGAGATAGATGAGAAAGACATAAAAAAGATTATTGGCCATTCCAGAAAAGCTATGCTAATTTTTCCATGTACAGAGAAACTCATCCTGGATAAGACCCATGGTTCTCGAAGTGTGGTACCCAAAACTAGAAGAATCACTATCACCTGGAAACTTGGTTAGAAATACAAACTCTCAGGCTCAATTCTTATCCTACTAAGCCAAAAACTTAGGGTAGGGCACATTTTTTTTTTTTTTTTACAAATTCTTTGAGTGATTCTGAAGCAGGCCAAAGTTAGAGAACCACTGGGCTATAAAATAAATGAAAGGACATGAAGGGTAATTTTATCCTTTAGGTCCTATAAGAGAACCCTAGATCCTACAAGCATTTCAAAGGTCTTAAATGAAATATTTGAGATCCAAAAGAAAACACACACACTCTTAAAATATAAAAATCATTTTAAAAATAAAAAAAATTAATGCTTATATAAAACAACAGTGATGAAAATATTACCAATTAAATACAGTTTCGCAGGCAAACATGTCATAACAAAAATCTAAATTTCCCTGTAATATTCTTTTCCTACAAATGATTGGCTTTCCATTTGGCTGTCATATTATATTGGAACAGAGGTTGTGTCTACCCGGTTTGAACTGACATCATAATTGTTTGTTTCCCTTTCGTGTTTAAATGGTGCTACATTGAATTGTTTGGTTTTCATGGATCAGTAACATTTGTAAAATGTGCAAGTCAATGAAAGCTTATAGAAATCAGCTTGTTTCTTTTTAAGGAAAAGAGGAAAGTAAAGCTATACGGGGGAATAAGATTTGATAAGATTGGCTCCTTGAAATGAAATCCAAGATTACAAAATTGCTCTAAACTGATCTCATAATCTTTCAAACAAATCACTTGAAAGAACTTCCTGAAAGAAAATAATTACCAAGTGGGTAATATTTAAAAAATTTTATTGGCCTATCCAAAATTTCAGCTCTCCATGTACTTTCTTAGGTATCCCAGCCTGGCCAAAGTCTTATTGATATTTGTAAGAATTTTCCTCAACTCCCAGTCAGACTCTGTACCCAATAAATCAGAGTATGTGTATGCAGTTACATGTATAAGTATAGGTATCTTAGATACCAATGCATGCTATAAATTTAAAAGAATGATATCTATAGGTTGAGTTACAAGTACTCTGAAAGAGAGGCACTTGCTGTTTACACATTGGGAACTTTTCAACTTCATTGAACCACATGTTTAGGAAATTACATAATCCATCTTGCTCTTAAATGTCTTATTTTGAAATAATTTGGAGACATAGGAAATTGCAAACGTGTGAAAAAGCTCGTGCACTCTGTTAGAATCCACAGTGTTAATATTTTACACAACCATAGGATAATGTCAAAAATAAGAAATTGACATTGGTTCAGTTCATGGAGTTTATTAAATTTCACCAGTTATATATATATATATATATATATATATATATATATATATATATATATATATATATATATATATATATATATACTCATTTGTGTGTGTATGTGTATAATTCTATGCAATTCTATCACATGTGTAGCTTGGATATCTACCACCACAATCTAGACACTCAACTGTACCATTATAATAGTACTCCCTCATTATAGCTATATCCATTCCCTACACACCCCAATCTCTAACTCCTGGCAACCACAAGTCCATCAGTCCATTCTCCATCTCTACAATAATATTATTTGTTATCTTGGTTGGTACATATATGGAATTATCTAATATGCATCCTTTAGAGAATGGCTTTTTTCATTTAGCAGTGCATCCTCAGGTACATCCATGTTTTTGTATATGTCAATGTATTCTTTTTCTTACTGAATATTATTTAGTTTGGATGCATCACAGTTTGTGTACCCATTCATCCTTTAAAGACATTTAGGTAGTTTCCATTTGGAGGTTATTATGAATAAGGCTACCATTTACATTCAAATACAAGTTCCTGTATGAACACAAGTCTTTCACTCTTGGACATTTATCTAAGAGAATTAAATTGCTGGATCTTATGACCAGTCCATTTTTAATTTTTAAAGGAAATGCCAAAGTATTTTTCAGAGTGGCTGTACTATTTTACATTCTTACCTTTGTCAGCTTCAGAGCTTATTATTTTTCATTATATACATTCTGTTAGGTGTATAGTGATATTTCACTATGGTTTTAATTTGCATTCTCCAATGACTAATGATATTAGGCATCTTTTCATGTGTTTATTGAGTGAAATGTCTGTGCATGTCCTTTAACCATTTTATAGTTGGATTTTTTTTTAAATATTGAGTTTTGAAAGCTGCTTGCATATTCTAGATTCAAGATCTTTGTCAGGTATATGATTTGCAAATATTTTCTCCCAGTTTGTAATTTGCATTTTCATTCCTTTAACAGAATCTCATGCAGAGAAAAAAAATAATTTTTATGAGGTCCAATATATTGATTTTTCCTCTTATGTACTTCATAACATATATATGTTATTATGAAGTATAATAAATGTACATTAATAAACTCTATACCCAACTTCAGATCAGAATATTCTCAGTAATATTGAAGCTCCCTGTGGGCCTCTCCATGATTTCATTTACCTGCTGTTCTCTTCTGAATATATATTCATAATAATTTGCTTTAATTTAGACTCTTACTATATGTCTATGTACTAATCATCATTATGATACAATTATACACATTTGTAGGTAAGAAAACATAAAGGCCAATGGTTCTCAAGGGTCCCTTTATATTCTTAATATTATTGAAGACCCCCAAGGAGCTTCTGTTTATCTGAATCAGATCTATTTATATTTACCATATTAAAAGCTACACAGAACTTTTAAATTTATTGTTATTTATGTCATTTAAATGAACTGTAGTAAACTGGTTCATGTTAATATCAATAACACATTTTTCTAATGAAAACAATCATATCCCTCCCCCCAAAAAATGAGTAACAGAATGACATTGTTTTATAATATTTCCTAGTCTCATTAACGTCTGGTCTAAAAGAAGACTGTTGGTTTCCCATATCTGCTTCTTTATTCAATCTGCGGTGAACATGTTTTGGTTAAAGTTTCGGGAAAATAAAATCCAAGCTCAGAAAAGGGAAGATGTTTTCATAGCTCTCCCAGAGAGCTGTGGATATTCTTCTTTAACAACACAGGAAAATGTAACAAGGAGAATTTTCTTAAAAATCAATTACTGTGTGGATTTTAAAGCCATTTTCAGTACTCTCTTTCTAGAAATTCACTGGTTTACCTTGCATTTTGAATAGATCTTTTGCCAAATATGTAGGATTTTGTAACATCATGCATTGGTCTTTTGAAAAATATTAGTTCACTGAGCTATGCTGATCTTCCAAAGCATAACACATTTGACTATATACTATCAAAACATCAGGCTCATTAATTTTACTATCAATCTCATTTTAAAAGGTTTTTTTTTTTAGAATTAGTAAATTGTTAAGCTCCTGATAGAGGTCACAATTTCTCTAAAATTCTAATATGTGCTTGAAAGCTCAACTTTTATTATTTGCCACAAATATTGTCAGTTGTTCTCTTTGAAATGAGTTTCATTTCCTTAATTGTCAAGATAATGTATGCCATGTACTCAAATCTGAATAACTATGGTTTATCTATTAATCATTCTTTCAAGCAAAAATAGTATTTCATAAAAATGTGGCTAGTTCAACTTATAATTCAAACAATTTTGTAAGTGCTTTAATTCAAGACAACCATTGTATTGGCAGCAGAACTGCTTTATTCATACTTCTCATTTTATTACACAATATTAAAAAGATGTGAACTTAAGGGTCAATATTTAATGAAATTAATAATGTTTACTGCTTCATTAAGTTTATTCATAAATTAAATTGCCATTTTTATAATGTGAGCATGTGGCAGCAAAGAATAGTACTAGTTTACTTTGGTGCCACCGATTTGATTCACAGTAAAGCACTAGCTACTTTATCCAATAATATTTTTGTAACATCAGTACAAATGCCAGCACAGTGAAAAAGTCAAATAAAATCTTAATGGAATAAACGTATTTTTGACCTCACAGATCTGCTTAAAGAGTCTGGGGAAGGGGGCCGGCTGAGTGGCTCAGGTGGTTAAGAGTCAGCTTAGGAACGCAAGCTCTGAGCAATAGGGCCGCCAGTTCAATTCCCACATGGGCCAGTGATGCTGCGCCCAAGCTGAGCTGCCGCTGAGCTGCCAACAGGTGACAGGATGGCTCAACTGGTGAAGACATGTGCTCCTAACAACAAGACTGCCTGTTTGATGGTGGGCTACTCCCACCCGCAACTAAGACTAAACTCAGCACCTTGAACTGAGCTGCCGCCTGGATGGCTCAGTGGATAGAGCGTGCACTCTTAACAACAAGGCTGCTGGTTCACTCCTGCATGGGATGGTGGCTACACTCACCCGCACCTAAGATTGTAACACAACACCTTGAGCTTAGAGGCCACGAGCTGCTGTGGGGCAGCCAGGTGGTGACTGACACCCTCCCTAACTAAGACTGAAGAACAACAATTTGGCTGGTCCCCCTCCCCAATTTCACAACACTGTTCCCCTCCCCCAATTCCCCAATTAAAAAAAAAAAAAGAGTCCAGGGAATGCCCGGAGTTCTATGTTTCATATTTGAGAATCACTGTTAAAGATATACCTTTTTACTTTCTGATTCCATCACCTGCTATCTTTTTCTATGATATAATTTCACACATTTTTTTTTTGCTTCACTTGCATCTTCCAATTTTCTGTTTCCTGCCCAGCCCTGCTACCTTAGCTCACAAAGTTGAATCTCTATTATCCCCACATATCTTGTTACTGAAATACTATCAACAGTGTTCTTTAAAAAAAAAAAAAGATAGGACCATTTAATAGAATATTTATCCTTTTAAGGGAACCTATGGTAGAAGTTTAAATCAGGGAGATGATGGTATGGTATTCAGATACAACCAATACCATCAAAAGAAACTCTTTTTACTAAGAGGTACTCACAAGTGTGCTTTTTAGCTTTTTTCTTACTGAAAGTTATTGTATGATGAGACCATGCAGTGCTAGTCTGGCATATCCAAAAAGTAATCATTTTTATCTGGGGATTAGCTTAATTTCAATAGGTGCTTGTGTCTGCCTGTCATGGCATGGACTACTAACCTGATTCCCCATTTAAAATCTTGACTCTAAGGTAGATGTTGTGAAAAACCCCAGAGACATCATTTTAATTTTAAAACTCATTAAGTGACTGTCTGGTATCTGCCACATAGGAGGTATTATAATGATATCATCCACGTAAGACAAGCAAAACTTTCTCTCAATTTATAAAGCATTAATTGTATAGAAAAAAAAGAGCACCTCATTAAAAATAAATTATCTTAAGTTTAATATTAAGATATATAATATATGCTCTGTAAGTACTAATTGAATATTAAATATTATTACTAGGATTCGGTTACTAATTAGTTTCTTGCTGTTCATTTTCACTAATTTTATTAATTCAATTCCATTAATTGTTTTGAAACCGTACAGTTTTATACTTATTGGCCTAATTTGCTCAATGTAATAATATATTGGATTATATGTAGTGCAATGTTGAGGAACTATGTACTCTTACTAAGATTTTTTTTTAATGTAAGTTGTGTTGTCAAATGGTGCTACCTGTTTTAGTGACTTAAAGAAAGTAACTTAGATGTGTTACAGAAAGTGATATAAATGTGTTATGGGAGTGCGGAATCTCTGAGATAGTGGTTTTGTTTTCTTTGGATATATACCTACTAGAGGGATGGCTGGATCATATGGTATTTCTATTTTTAACTTCTGGAGGATCGTCCATAATGTTTTCCATAGCTGCTGTATCAGTTTCTATTCCCACCAAAAAGTATTCCCATGTCCCCTTTTCTCCACGTTCTTAACAGCATTTGTTGTCGGTTGCCTCTTGTCTTTTTGATAATAAGCTTTCTAATGGGTGCGCAGTGATACCCCATCGTGTTTTTGATTTGCAATTCCCTCATGATTAATGATGAGTACATTTCATCTATCTGTTGTCCATTTCTATGCTATGTTGGAAAAATGTCTATTCAGGTCCTTTGTACATTTTTAAATTGGGGTACTTTTCTTTTCCCCATTGATTTGTATATTTTGGATATAAACCCCTTATTGGATATTTGGTTTGCAAGTCTTTTCATTTTGTTAATGGTTTTCATTGCTGGACAGACACTTTCCAGTTTTGATGTAGTCCTACTTGTTTATTTTTGCTTTTGTTGACCTTACTTTTGGTGTCAAATCCACAAAATAATTGCCAAGATCGATGTCAAGTTTACCTGCTATGTTTTTGTTTTCTTTTGTTTTTCCTAGAAATTTTATGGTTTCAGGTCTTGTGTTCAACACTTTATCTGTTTTGAATTGACATTTTTGTGTGGTGTAACACAGAGATTCATTTTTATTGTTTCACCTTGGCCTATCAAGTTTTCCCAGAGCCATTTATTAAAGACACTATCCTTGCTCCGGTGCATCCTCTTGGAGTTTTTGTTGAAAATTCTTTGACCATACATACCTTCTTACAAATGATTCATGAAAATAAACTTCTCTTTAAAAATTAAAACAGTACCAGGAAATCTAGTGGCTGTCTTTGATTGTCTTGCACTGTACCCACCCCACTCCCCACCTTTCTGGCTCCCATTCCAGAGAAAACCATTGTTATCAGTGTGGTGAGTTCCTTTCTAAACCTTTTTGCATACCTTTCAATGCTTTACTAAGTACACATTGTTCTGCATTCTACAATGTGACTGAGAGATCTCTTTATGTCAGTTGATAGAGGTCTCAGATATTGCAATTGATAGAAGAGGTAACAAAACTTAACCAAGGTGAATGGCACTCCTAAGATCACACAGCTACTGAGTGAAAATCCTGGACAAGAATCCAGGTTTCATGAATTTCAGTTAGCCCTTCACCTCTCAGATGTACTCAATCAGAAGAGTCCAAACATATTATTCCTTTAGTGGCTTTTTAATTTTGGTGTTACAAGCACTGTTGCCTTAATGTTGAATTCTGTGCTCAGGTATCCTTCTGTCCACAGATGATTCAAATTTGAACCTTGACAGACGTGAAGTATAAATAAAAACGTCTTTGAACGGAATTCAACTAGAGCTTCTAAGATTGTAATGTGGAGTAAATGGAAAATGTTTCATTTTCAGAAAATTGTGATTCAACAGCAAGAAGCAAAAATACATGTTTATTGTCCTCAATGTCATAAATTGGGAAAGTTTTATTTAATGTGAAGTCTTTAATTGGTAATAATTGCTCACCATTGTAAACAATGTAAAGGGTATAATTGAAGGTCTGAGTATCCTGATGCAGTGCAGTTTTGGCTGAAAAAAGGAATCACTATAAAGAAAACCATAAAGATTGAGGTGGAGTACAAAGAATTGGTGGGAATTTCTCCATTCACATCCTATATCTGATCGCATGAGATTAAAATGCCAAAGCTTAATTCCTCATCATGAAACTATCTGCAGATTTCCTCTTTGAGGATAAGGGGCAAGCTCTCTCTCTCACTTTCCCTCTACTTATACTTGAATCTTCCTCTCTCAAACTAGGATAGTCATAACCTGAGAAGAGATGGAATAGACACCTGCATTTGTGGCCATGCTTGCGACCTGGAGTGGTGAAATCAGAAGTAATTCAGTCCCTTGCTAAAATTGCTTCTCTTTTTCACAGAGCAATTATGGTTAGTGCCTGAACATTTTCATATAAACTGGCTTCTAAATACCCTTCAGGGGTGACCGGTTAGCTCAGTTGGTTAGAGCACAGTGCTCATAACACCAAAGTTGCCGGTTTGATCCCCACATGGGCCACTGTGTTGCACCCTCCACAACTAGATTGAAACAACTACTTGACTTGGAGCTGATGGGTCCTGGAGAAACACACTGTTGCCCAATTAAAAAAAAAAGTATGTCTATGTATAGAAAGCTATCACCTCCAAAAGTGTGATTGCCTTATCACACCACAGTATCATTTCTTCCATACACAACATTATAATTTTCTGTAAATTGATTATAATTGTAAGTTCTCTTAATTTTTACTAGGCTGTTCATTTTATTTCCTCTTTAGAGTTGATTTCATAATCTATTCTTTATCAATTTCAGAAATATTCAAGATATATTTCATTTATTATCGTAATTCAGCTCATCTATTAGCTGAACTACTATTTTATCAGTATTTTCTAAACGTGTTCACTTTAAATGTGGTCCTGCAAATAACCATTTTGTTCTTAACTTAATCCTTCAGGAAGAAGTAAGATTCTCTCATAACTGTTGCATGCTGTTTCTTCTCGATAGGTTTTTCTTCACTGGAGATAGAAACCTTTCCCTGTGTCTTGTTGATGATTAGGTTCCCAATGGTTTTCTGTTGATTTCTGCTGGAATTTGGCCTCCACAAAATTCATAGTCTGTGACATCTATGCCTTTTTTGATAGAAAATCATTTTGTTTTGCCAGCTGCCTTACAAGCACTCACTACTTTGACTACAGTAATGCCCCTTCTTCTCCCCATTTTCATGTGTCATTGACACCACAGGGTACATGGGAATGTGACAGGAGTGATGTACAGCTGCAAGGGCTCTGCTCAGCTGTGCTATTTTCATTGAAAGCCTTCAGCCTTTTGACAGAGACAAAGAGCTCTATCAGGCTTGCTGTCCTGCACACAGCTCACAATCTCTCAATCAGTATATGATGGTTACTAAAATTTGATCTTTTAGATGCAAAGATTTCATGAAGAGATCAATCCTATTGCTCATTCACACTGCAGTGTTCATTGTTTAAACCTGATGAACTGATGAATATGAGTTTTGACTGAGTGAGAGCAAAAAAGTTCAAAGAGGAATAAAAATGAAAGACAGGTATAACAGCTCATGCTAGAATGAAGACAATGGGTCTTTTTATCTTTGCCTCCCACTTTCTTTCTTCTGTTCCATTTTTGTTACAGATGTTTGGAAATACCCTACTAGCAAGAACATAAAAACCCTATTTTAAAGATGGTGTTTTGTTTCTAATATGACTCATTTCTTAATATGATCAATCCCATGTTTTTAAGAGCCTACAGAGAGTTAGGTTTAAAGAGCCTGGTATAAATCTGAGGTCTCTAAATGCTCTGAGCTTTGTGTTTTAGGGTCCACTGATTAGGCATGTGATATAAACTTTTAATAAAGTCTACCCTGTTATAGTAATAATTTGTTGCCACAAAGCCTAATGGGAGCTGAGTTGGTAAGCAGACATAATCAGTGCTAGTTTCCACACTTCAACAAACCTAACTGAGACCATTTGAGAATGGACCATCAGACCTGCTAACTCAAAACTGTGAATTCTTTTTTTTTTTTT
>NW_017731539.1:2385253-2389954 GCF_001890085.2 Hipposideros armiger
GCGCCACTTGGCCGGCCCAACACTGTGAATTCTGTATGCAGACTTATTCCCAGGCAAACTAGAATGAGTTAGACAATCTTTTGATAAGACAAAAGGATTGCAGGTAATTTTAGTTAGCCATTTTTACCCCAAAGGGAAAATAGATATTCTTAGTTTTCTCATAAGCCTATTGTCACCAACACATTTTTTATATACATAACCCTAGTTGCTTTGTTTTCCAATCAGCTTTGGTGTTTTCTCCAACTGCATTTTCAAACATTGTGTTTTGTTTAGATTTGAGGCAACTCCAGATTCTGAACATTTCAGGTTCAGGCAGCACCATGGCAGATTACATTTCATGTGGGCAAGACCATTTAGGAATGCACACCTCAGCTTCTGAAGCTGAATTATTTCCTCTGAAGCAGCAAGATGTTCTGAGAGCAGAGATTTTTATTTTTAAAATAGCTTAAGAATCTGTATAATTCAGTGGGCTCCAATTAAGTTAGTATTAAAATACATTAATTCATGAGAATTTCTAAATCATAGTAAGTCCAGCCCTGGGCTAGATTTTACAGAAAAAATATTTGCTTCAGCTGGGAAAATGCGACCTACACATATGAAAGTGTTTTTAACAACACAAGGTAGAATATACAGTAGCCCCATTTATTCACAGGGCTTATGTTCGAAGACCCCCAGTGGATGCCTTAAATCCATAGATAGTACTGAACCCTCTCTATGCTATGCTGTTTCCTATACATACATACCTTTTCCCTTGCAGGAAGCACTTTATGGCTCCACTTTAGCATATCCAAATTGCTGCTTTTGAACTTTGGGGCCATTATTACATAAATAACGGTCACCTGAACACAAGCTCTGCCTTACCACAACATTCAATCTGATAACCATGTGGCTGCAAAGTGACTAACGGGCAGTTAGCATATCCAGCATGGATACATTGGACAATGGGATGATTCGTGTCCAGGTCTGAAGTAGCACTCCAGGTAAGAAGTGCTATCGAGTTCAGAAGAGAAAACTCAGAGTGTAGAATAGGGGAGGCGATATGAATTTCGGCAGGAGATAACACTGATCTGGACCTTCAGCATTGGAAAGATTTGTTTTGTTTTTTGTAATAGATTTCATTTGTTAGAGCAGTTTTAGGTTCACAGCAAAATTGAGCATATCCCCCCTACCCCCCACACTGACACAGCCTCCCCGACTATTGACATGAGCCACCAGAGTGGGACATTTGTCACAATCGATGAATCTACATTGACACATCAGTATCACCCAAAGTTAAGTTTACATTAGGTTCACTCTTGGTGGTGTATATTCTATGGGTTTTGACAATTGTATAATGGCATGCATTGACCACTGCAGTATCACATAAAGTTTTATTGCCCTGAAAATCCTCTGTGCTCTGCCTGTTCATTCCTCCCTCGGCCTAACCTCTGGCAACCATTTATTTTTTTTAATGTCTCCATAATTTTGCCTTTTCTAGAATCCCATATAGTAGCCTTTTTAAATGGGCTTCTTTCACTTTGTAACATGTGTTTACGTTTTCCCCATGTCTTTTCATGGCTTGACAGCTCCTTTCTCTTCAGTGCTGAATGCTATTCCGCCGTCTGGATGTATCACAGTTTATTTATCCATTTGGCCTGTGAAGAGCTTCTTGGTTTTGGCAACTCTGAATAAAGTTGTTATAAATATTCACACACAGATTTTTGTGTGGATATTGGATGGGGTTTTTATGGTCCATGTAAACAAGATATAGAGAGAATATTTTAATGAATTGAGTAACTTATTTAGAGATCATACTAATAATTGTGTATATGTTTTTAACAGATATACATGACAACTCAATCAAAGCATTTAACATCTGGGGAGTTTGTTGTACATTCAAGTGTCTATTTTTAAAGCATAAGTATTCAATTTAGAACTGAGGCTGACTGTAGCATTAGGGGAAGGTGAGGAATAAGGATGATCATACCACTTTTGGGTCTTCACTTTGTCATTCTGCTCTGTCACCATGTTCTGGAATTCACCAAATGCCAGCTCTGCTGTTATCCGGATCTTTCTCTTTTTAAGCTATTGAAAGGTGATCTGTTTTGAGTTGAGTACATCTTTCCCTTCACTTAAAAGGCTTATCGAAACTTCCTTCCAACTACACACTGAACATTACTTCTGGTGAATTTCTTCATTACGATATTTCCAGTGATACTTTAGTATCCTTCCTATAATTATACTCCAGGCAGTTGACTTATTCTGTGTTGAAGGAAGATTAGCAAGGCAGAGGTGAGATGATTTATTTTTATTATTTTAAAATTTATTATTTTTATTTTTTCAGATTTGGAAACATAGCTAAGGGAATGTGGAACCAAACTGAGTGAGTCTAAAATTCCAGGAACATTAATGACTTTGGCCATTACATAGGAAACACCTAAGAGGGCAAATATCCTAGACCTTGTGTTGGCTCTTAAGAAATCCTTGCTCCGTCTCTCCCTTACCTCCTTCACATTTAAAGAATTGCAAAACACTAATGTCCTTGCTAAATAGTATTCAAACTGTCTAAGGAATAGTATTAAAAACAACTTACCTACAAGAAGATAAAAGGTATATTACAATTCTCATTGTTGGGTATGTTTTTATATGCTTTTTTTTTTGGCTACTGGTAACCTTGGTTAAAATTTATGTTTGGAGGTTGTTTAAAATAGAATGATGATAAGGAATATTCCAAGTAAAGAGTAACCATGTTTACATTTCCATAAAGAAATAGACACTTTGACTTGGAAAGCTATATAGTGATAAACTATCCTAAAGCTCTCATTTCTTAAGTTGAAACCACTCAAGTGAAATGGTTTTCCTAACGTCATCTCAGTAATAGCCAGAAATGGTGCCCAAATCACCCAGCTTCTTGCATTATAGCCTAATGCACAATACCTACATACCTAAACATGTCAATATGTTTAATGATAATTAAAAGAAATCACTCAAAAGAATCTGATTGTTTGAAGGAAATAGGAGGACGTTTCATCTCTGTAGATGTATGTCCTTTGTAGAAAACAAAACAAGTTCATATAGCACAAGGACAAATTTGGTTAAGTGATTGGGATCCTTATCCCTACTCAGAGTATTCAAAGTAACACAGTATACCTAAAGAGCAAAGCACCCTAATGTTCTTTCTGCATGTCTCTGTCCCTTTGTTGTCAACACACATGCCTGCTTGTGTTACATGAGGTACAGTGTGTGTGTTTATCTTCTGTAATTACATGTATAAATGTTTGATAGCAGTATACATTTTTAAAAGGGAGCTTGTCAATAATATGTCCATCACAAAATGACTTCTCTCCTTAGCTTTAAGGAACATTTGCCATTCAGCAACCCACGATAAAAGAAATAGATCACAAATTTTCTAGTTAGGGCCTTGCAAACCCAGCACCTTTCTTCTAGTAACAACCCCTTCAAATTCCTATATTCAAGATCATAAGGATCCCACCATGGTAGGAATGCTAAGAAATCAAAATGCATGGCTTTGTCTAGTTGATGGTACTACCTGATCAAGGTAGAATATACCCACCTGAGACCACAGGTTGGAGCAGTTTTTTCAGAGTACCCTGGGGCCAAGGTAGTTCATTTCATAAACTATAGAGTCAGTTAGATGTCCCAATAAGTGGAGGCCCTTAAGATAGAAATGGATTTCAGGAAAGGAAGGACATCCAACCCAGAAGAGACAGATGGGGAATGAGGTTTGGATGCGCTGAAGGGTAGTTTAGAACTCTGGATAGAAGACTCGAGTCACTGTATCTTCTTTAATTAAATTAATGCACTCTCCAGTTAGGCCAAATATTAACGTTCTCTTCACGGCATTCTTTCCTCCATGACTGAGCCCCTGTAGCATGTTGTCAGTACCCCCAAGTTTCTATGACATCTGCTAGCCACTCTAAACCTTCCTGAACTTGGCCATCTGTTTCCCTGGACCCCTGGAGGCTGTTTGACCAGGTTCTTACATCATCAACTAAACCTGAACTCTGGAACTTCCTAATTCATGCTACTTGAAGTCAAGGAAAGAGTACCCTGAAATCACATATGCACATTATCAGGAATAAAATTTTAGTTGAGATTATTTTTTCCAGTTAGAGGTATATATATTTTTTCTCAAACAGACCACTGTTTTCTCTCTTGGTGTTTATTGAGGAATATTTATTAATTAACTACTTATATTTGATATATTTTATCTCCTTAGTAACTCCACCAACAAATCCTGAAAACTCTGGGTGCTTTTTTATTTAGCCTAATATCTGATTAGGTATGATTGGTCTCAGCTGTATTACATGTCTTTTTCTCTAAAAACACATTTTAAAATCAATTAAATGGAACAGAACATTATTTTTAAATAAATATAAAAATATTTTTGTAACTAAAAATTGTTTTGTCTGCATTGTAATTTTATAATGCATCAGCCCTGTCAATATTTCTCTTCTTTCTAGAAACAACCCCAAATGACCTAGAACCTAGATCATTTGAACTCTGTAATCATTAGGAATACATGTGGTACAGAGACCTTGCAAAGAGAAAGTATTAGACCTAGCTTTTGTGCTTTTCTAGATACATTGTTTCTAATCTAGGGGAATTTGGGGAGCAGCCAGGCATCCTTAAATTATCTCATAATTAGAAAATAGCCAATCTTATGAGCAATGTTATTTGTAGTTTAATTTGCACCGTGCC
>NW_017731539.1:2397478-2403120 GCF_001890085.2 Hipposideros armiger
AATGCTTATTTTCTGGAGCAAGGAAAAAATAAGATCTTTACAATCGTGCGAAAAAAATATTTAAATTGAAATGAACAATTAGCTATAGAATGATCTATCCCTATGCCTAGAATACAATTATAATAAAAATTGAAGATATATGCCTCTATTATAAAACATCCACATTATGTGATTGAAAGCATAAAATAAGCAGGGAAAGCAGAATGGACACTCAGCGTGGACTTGGGCAGCGGTATTGTGAGGGTCTTGGCTGATTGGTTCTTTCGAATTTGCCTTCATGCATGGAAGGTATAATCAACAGCCACACTGCTGATTATAAAGCATGACTGAAAATAGTAAATCAACTGCTCCCTGTCCAGTTTAATAGTAGTCATGCCATAATCATCTCAATTAGAAATGGCCCTCTCTTTTCTTATGCAGGCTGATGTATGTAGTCAGGAATAGATCTGAGCAAAATTATGAATACTTGAAGCTTTGTGTTTTACTCCCTCCCAACTCCTTCCTTTCTCCAAATGTGTCCCTTTGGATATTCAGCTCTCCCTACTCATTTCCTGGACCAACACAACAGATGGTATTCATAATCAAAGTCAGCTTTGCTCATTCAACCTGGCTTTCATTCCTTCACCCAATCAGCATTTCTTACTTTCTTACTTACTACCTATCAGTGACTGAACATATATAAGATATTATACAATTCTCATCCTTGATCTAATGGGCCATCAAGATCTTGATTTAATGGGCCATAAGTAGCATAATGTTGAAAATGCCAAGATAAAGTTATAAGTGGGGAGCATAGAAGTGACACATCTATTCAGTCTGACCATGTTGAGAAGGCTNTTTGGGGAGCAGCCAGGCATCCTTAAATTATCTCATAATTAGAAAATAGCCAATCTTATGAGCAATGTTATTTGTAGTTTAATTTGCACCGTGCCTCCTATTATTTTCTATGTTGGTTCACTTCATTTGTTGTATTAATGCCCTGCACCAAAAATTATGTTAGCATTCATTATATGCTACAAAATAATCTGTCAATCCACTCACATACTGCATAGATTTCATTAAATCAAGAAAGGACAATAAAACTTAAATGTCCAACTACCTTATCTCTTGTAAGATTCACAAAAATTTACATAATTTTTCAAATGTTCCTGCAGGCATACTTGACCATGAACGACTAATATGGCTGGCATTGGAATGTCTCTATTAATAATAGAGACAAAATAGCCAACATATGAGTTCCTAAAATTCTGACATCTCAATTTATTAATGGTCCGTTTTTTCCTATTTTGATATCTAGCATATCATCATGTTTGTTGGAGTCTATTTGCATCCCACTAATTGTTAATGAACTCATTATATTGTTATTCACAATACAATTACGAAAATCTGTTTAAAATACTCATCCCTCTGTTGTCTGATGCAGTTTTCATGATGCTTTTGATGCAAAGCAAATACTGCAATTGACAGAAATGGAAATGTACTTCAAAATTTATACTCTTACAAATGTGTACTTTAATTAGCAGCCTCATGAAAATTTATAGACAGCAGTAAATCAAAGATGACCAATTTGTCTTTATCTCCTATTTCCATTTAAAGTAAAAATTGAAAGGATTTCTTTTTGAAGAAAAACACACACACAAATGATATGATCACACATCCTCATTAACTAATCAAACACTTCCTAGGGAGGAGGGAGTGTTGTTTTTAAACTTAAATCCTTCAATTGTCATCTCAGAGAACTATTATAATAAGTTTACTTCCATGTCTGGTCCCTTTGCAGATCTATGAAGTTTGTAAAATATGGGAACATTGGTCTATAAAGATGTGGTGATCATTAAGTCAGAATACCAGAAATTATATATGCAAATAAGTTTTGAGTCTTCCAGAAAGGTCTTGCATTTATTTTAAGTGACTTTGACTGTTAAGTCTTTAATATCCATGTGGAAAACCCTACAATATGAAAATTAATGGGATATTATTGCTATCCCACCAGCCTTCTCTTGTACTAGTAAACATTCATGAAAATATATTCATAATAGTTCCTATATCTCTTCCCCTTGTGGACTCCGATTGACTGCTTTCTAATTGGCAACAAAGTGCTCTCCCTGTTTTGTTTTCATTTGTGATTGGCGTTTTTATCAGGGGTGTAATTGAGTCCAATTTTTTACCTCTGAAATGAATGTTGCTTATAAAAGCAACACCTAAAGGTTTTGAGTTATTTGTCTGTGTTTGTTTTCTGCTTCCATTTCAATGCTCTAATTTTATTTTGCTGTCAGCCATGCCCCTTTTAACCATTTTTCTTTTACCTGATTAAAATGAAGTCACAAAAGAAGCAATTCAATATCACAACTGACTTTAGAGTCAATCCAATGGTGTGATGTAATGGCTATCAAGCCATTCATTTTGGCAACTTTGGCAGAACAGTTTCAATGGGGGTCTGGAGTAGAAGCTTGTGGCAGTCAGGTAAAAAGTGAACAACAGCTAGAAGAAAGTGGAGTTTTTAAATTACAGATAATTTTTAAAGAAGCTTGCCTGTAAAGTACAGAAAGATTGTTGGGGTAGAGTCCCAAAATATTTTCATGTCATATCCTCTCGTTGCATTATAACAAACAGGCCTATTCTTTTCAAGTTTTTAAATTTTGTAACTTCCCCTTAGCCAAAGTTTTACCTACTTTTTGTCTATTTCCTCGAGCAGGTTAAGTGGCATTTTGCTCATCTGATAAATTAGTCAGCGATCTATGGATAACAGTGGCTCACTGGATTACTATTCCGGGTAACATAAGGATGCACTGACAGGATTCTCCAGGGGGCTGAAATGAACGTCTCTAATAATGAGGGTGGGATTGGAGAATGAATATTGAGAACAAATGAGGCATTTGGCACCTCTGGAATGACACAACCTTAGAAGTCTGTATAACATCAATAGCCATGATGGAAAAAAATTGTGATAGAAATCAACTGTGAGGAAAGTTAGACTTTAAGGTCCTTTTGTTTATTTCAGAATTATATATGGAAATTTCCACAGGGAACTTTTCTCAGATGACTTGTATTGCCTTGGGTTCTCATAGTTATGACCTGAACTGTTGACATTTGGGAAGAGAGAGGTTGATTTCCTCTGAAATCCTGTACCTTCTGTGCTGAGAGAATTCCACTGACAATCCATGGAGACAGGCAGCCTCAGAAGACATATTAAGTTCAAGAGCTGCCAACTCCCAAGAGGGACTTGCTTAGAGCCTGGGTTATCAATGTCTTCTTAGAAAAGCCTTTGAGGTTCACGTCTGTGCTCTGTCTTTAGACTGACAGGAGTTTTAAGAACATTTTTCTCAATTGTTAAGTCTTAGGATATTTTAACCCTCATGTGGTGACATTTATAATTTACATTTATTTGTATGATTACATTGAGTTGTAGTGTCTTGCACACTTGCTAAGATTTTTTAAGGCCGAATGATCCCTAAACTTCTGTAATGTATATGTAGTATGGTAGGAAAGACACTGATCTGCTACTAAGGAGTCACATCATTTTAGGAACACCATTTCACACTACCGACATTCTGATCAGAAAATGATGGTAGTTGGGCTCATGATCTTTAAGATCTCTTTTTATAGTAATTGTTGTATTAAAGAATCATCTGAACAGAGGATCTTCAGGGAGTCAAACATCTGAGTATTTGGGATCACCTAGGTTTAAATAACATTTTTCTCTCTTTATATCTATATGCCTAGAATCCTAAAATGCTACTTAGAGGATTATTTACATATTCAGAATTCAACTGTTTCTGAAACTAACGTTGGGCCTTCCCACTGAGAGAGAAGATTTTTGCTCTTCCTCTCCTAAGTTGAACAAAGCAATTGGAAATCCTAGAAATCAAGCTTTCACTTTTAGTAACCAATTTGCCAAAGTGCTGTTTGGAATCTGTCTCCTGCTGAGTATCTAATATCCAATACCTTGGACAGAGGATTTATGCATGAAGTATGACAGTATTTGGCAAGGAAATTAACATAGTCATAGATGGAACAAATACAGAGTACCTCAAATTAACTGCAGAGCAATTACAAGGACATTGTGCAGTGTGGAATAGTCCATTAAGCAATATTTGATCACCAGCTTCCTCTGTTCCTGGCTTTATTGTCAGAAACAAAATTAAGCCTTAGTAGCACTTTGTGTTATTATTCAGGATTTTTACATATGTTAACAGATCAGGTCTGCCTGGGGTCCTGAAATGCATTTTAGAAACAAACATACACACACACACACACATGCATGCACACCACTTCAAACTCCAATGTATTTCTCTAGTTGGCAATTCACAAATTCTCTTATTTTGTAACTTGTAGACCTCACTAATAGTATTTAGATATAGAGTAAGAAAAATTTCTTAAATTCTTAATATTATAAAAGTATAATTTATATTAATATATAATTTCAGATACGATAAGTTCATATTTGTATTTCAAGTATGTAAAATTTTACAAATCATATAGGGATCTTATTAAGGAAGAAGATATCACACCATCAGATTCCCTGCTATCACACTGCTTCCAATAGAATTTTATCAATATTCTCCTGGGTGCTATCTTTATTTGGTTTAAAATGCTCTAGACAAAACAAACGTATAACTTTCCTGAGGTACAATTCCAGAATAAAAACTCTCTTTTATTAGAAGAAAATTTCTATGCATACTAATATAAATATAACCTATCAGGGTTATGGTTGTTATTTTTTCATTACTTCTGTATGGAAAAAATCAGTACTCACATACATACATTCCCACATATGCAATTAATGTAAGTTCTCAATGGACTTTATACTGTTTGTCACTGTGCCATTACCACCTTGAACAGTTTCTAGCACAGAAGAGATACCCAATAAACATATAATTTATATTGAAGTAAGATGCCTGTTTAGCAATGGAGGGGTATAGGTGGATGCTGCCAGCAAAATCCCTATTTGCAAAACACGTGGTCATACAATGACCCCCTTAGTTATCAACCTTCCTATTCACTGTCAACAATTATTTAAGTGCGAGGGAAGGTATAGTATACACCTAAAAATGTTATTAGTTCTCCATAATTTTTCTAGAATTATGAACAGTATATTCATAGACTATAAAGGGTATCAGTAGGACCAGAATTTATTATCCAGGTAAAGCTCTGTGCTCAGCATTGCATCCACCTCTTAGATGGTTCTCCTCTCATCTAACCACTTTATTTACCAGAAGCAGAAGTCAAAGCCTGGAGTTTTACAGATGGACCCAAGTCAAAGCCAGGTAACAGTGCCAGTGACTAGACTCGGTGATCTTGATGTAAACTTTCAACCTCTTCATGTTGACATGAAAAAAGCTTTACCCACTTTGGCTGAATTATACACTCAGTTACACTAGCCAACCCCAGTGCATGTCGTGTAAAGCATCAGTGTGAATTAACTTGTTTAACTGGACTGATGGTTCCTGACAGGTCAAAGCACTTCAAATACAGAGCCACAGTCTCAGTTATGAGTATTATAAGTAATTGGTCATCACTGAATTTAACAAATGTTGCTATAAGACTAATATTTTAAAATAGAACACATGGAGAAACAGAAAATAGTCAGCCTCGTAATAAGTAGTACACATTCTAAGTAGTACCACAGTCTAAGATCCAGA
>NW_017731539.1:2405420-2406324 GCF_001890085.2 Hipposideros armiger
CTTTTTTTTCTTAAATTTATTTAGGTTTTTAATGCCCCACTAGATGGACTACTCCCTATAACAAAGAATGAAATAGTCCATCTAGTGAAAGTGGACTTTATATTTGTGAGGTAAATATCTAAAGGGCTTGAATTCTCTATTGATCTTGCCAGGGCTGTCAGGAGTTTTAAAAGTCTAGATCGCTGAGTTTTCTAAGAATTGTCTTTCAAATATTTTATTGCATGTGATAGCAGTTCATTTTCACAAAATGCTCAATTGTGTAAGAACAAACAATTAAATGGACCCATAAAAAATAAAAACATAATGCTATCACTTAACAATTTGCTTCCTAGACCATTGGTTGTTACTTATTAGAAAAAAAATGTATTAAAATAAATATTGATCTCTAATTAAATGAACATAAAGAATTCATTTCTCAAAATTACTTTAGAACGTGTTTTCTAGTGTTATTTACTAACTTTACAATATTCAGTAATAATGTTTTTCAAGGTTTCTCCTTTTTTCCTCCCCTTGTGATTATTTTTCTAACAAGTGGTGGAGAGCAAGAAAAGCAAAGAGGCATGAAATTGAAAACAAAGTTAATTTAATACCTCACTCCTTCTCAGTCTCATTCTTGATACTCCCTTTCTACTCCCTTAAAAGTGATAACTCATGAATAATCTTTCTCAACAAATCAGTGCATTTTCTTGAAAAAAATTCATACACAGTTCAATTAATGTTTGACTTCAAAATGCATTATGAGTATTTGAATATGTAATGAAAACAACCTGAACTGGAAGTCATATGACCTGAGTTACATAATCTTGGCTATACCCATGAGAGATGTGTTAGTCACCTCACTTCTCTGTGACTTAATCTTTATGTTAAAAGTCAGAGTATTGAACTAGTAAATGGTCTGTGAAGA
>NW_017731539.1:2411393-2414011 GCF_001890085.2 Hipposideros armiger
AGTCTCTTAGCAGTGGAAACCAGAGATGGAACTTAGGTCAGGTATGTGTCAGAGGATGTCACTCACTCAGGAAATGGATGAGAAATCTCTTTGCCTTAAATGTCATTGGGCTACCCAAGTCCCTCCCCCATACTCATCTGTCATTTGAGAGTGGCTGGAGGTGGAGGAGGTGGATGTGGAACATTGAAGGAATTTTAATATAAACCTGAATAGATTGTTTGAATTATCAAATCCTAATAAACTTTAAAGCAGATTGTCCCAAATATAGTTGTTGACTTTATTTCCTCACTATGCATAGGTATATGTTTTATATGAAACATCATACATAAGGTGTAGACACAAGAAAGATGCTACATCTTCTCTGTACATTTGAGTACAATATGAATAGACTTATGACCCAGATACATACACACATCCCTCAGAGATAAACATTAGTTACCAGAGATAGATATGTAATAAGGAAGAACAATCATTTCCTTACATAAAGTATGACCTGCAAAGACCCTTGCCATCCTGGGAATATATGAACATGGCTGTATAGAGTGAGGTTATTTTCCTTTTTGGTTCATCTCCACTCTTTCAAGCTCTGCCTAAGGACTTGCCCACTGGAATAAAATGATGCATGAAAAGCAGGTTTATTACAAGACCCTCTACAGCCTTCTGAGGGCTACATAGAGACTGGCAGAAATGTTTCTATATCTCAGGATAGGTAGCAATTTTCCTAGAAAGGGTATTCTCACTCTATTCTCTCCCACCCTCTCCCCAACTAGAAATCAAAGGAAATCACATAATACTTTTTATTCAAATTAAAATGGAACAGAAAAGCCCATGAATGATGGTGAAGTAAGGAGATTAAAAATATCTGCTTCTCGGGGCCGGCCGAGTGGCACAATGGTTAAGAACTGGCTTGGGACGCCAGAGGGCCCCGGTTCGGATCCCACATGAGGGCCAGTGACACTGCCCTCTTCAGCTAAGATGCTGAACAACAGCTCAACCTGGAGCTGGGCAGCCGTGAGTCACCGACGACGGCGTAGGCTGCAGCCCCTGCTGCAGTAGATTGCNCATCGTGTGGAGGTCATCACAGTCAGAACATAAACCATAACTCATTCATTAATGGCTCTACAGCCCCCATAATAACAGTGATATTAATAACACACACTCATTTCTATTGATGGGCAAGTTAATCCCTAAAATGGAATACTCAGTCTTTTAGAAGAAAATTAAATCTTGAAGGAGCTAAGGAGTTGCTTGTGTACTGCAAAACTATTAGGTGGTATACTGGCAAAACAGCTGAAAGGAAAGTTCCCAGAATTTGAGAGAAAACTTCTATTTTGAATGTTTTTATCAATGGGTTACTTTTTTTGATCATCTCCGCAGAGCTGCCATATTACCCAATTTTATAAGGGAGTCATTCACATGGGATACAGTGAGTGAAGTAGTCTTAGTTCTTGGCCTTCCTATTGATTGGTTTCCTGCTCAATGTTTTATCATGTATGGGATCTTCATTAGTGATATTTTAAAGAGGAATCCTTGTTGCTAAAGTGTTTGATACTTTTTAGAATGTTGTTTCATAATAAAATGCAAGGTAGAACATCCTCAGGATATTGTCTAGGTAATCCTCAACTGATTCTATTATTAAGAAGAGCTCTGATTATCAATGTTTGCTTCAGATATAAATTTGAACCAGTTAACAAAGGCAAGGTCATCAGGTGAGAAACTATATTTTCTAATAAAGTACTGAGGCAAATAGTCCCTAAAAAATTATCATCTAAGAAACCAGAATTGAAAGGCTGTCATGTGGAAGAATGAATAAATTTGTTTCATAAATAATGTTACGGCATAAACGAAAGGGAAAATTTGCATATAAACACATGTGGGGGTTCATCTGGGGGAAAATTAATCAATTAGTGCTTCCAGCAATGTAATGGCCTGCCTTGGAAAGAAATGAGAGCGTCTTCATTCAGTGTTAGACCATCATCTATCAAAGATGTTTTATAATGGGTATTCTAACTTAGGAGAAAAGCTGGAAAAAGGTAGCTATTAAGATTCCTGTCTATATTGATTCTATGATATTCCAATTTCCAGTGGAATGCTACAGTAAGTTAAATTGTAGCATCCTGGTGCATGATTATCTCTAAGTCATTGAGACTTCACTGTACAAATTCTTTATTTTGGATGTTAACAAAGGTGGAGCTATTTTCTCATGAATCCTATATATATATTCTACCTTTATACAATTGAGCATGACTCAACGAATATTTATTGACCTATTATAGCGTAGACGTTAAGAGCATACATAGTGCCTACACTGCTGCCTAGCAAATAAAAAAGCACTCATTTAATAGTTTTTTTAAATGAAAGAACAATGTAACATTGAAAATAACATTTCTTGTACTTCCAATTACCAGTCATAGGAACTTGAGAAAATTATGAAATATCTTTAAGTCACCCTGTTTCCTCTATAGAAAAATCTGCTTGTGTCCATTTTATAGATTGGTCAATCACATAGTATAAACTGGTAAGATGCTGTCTTGCCTCTCAACTTCCAAACTTACTGATTTTGACTTATCTTGTGAAAAAGATACTCCTTGTAAGGTGGTGGTTCTCAATGCTGGCTA
>NW_017731539.1:2415521-2418979 GCF_001890085.2 Hipposideros armiger
CACCAGATTCTCACATCAACTATTTCAAAACCATAATCTCTCCTCAGCATTTTAATGTCTTTTCTTTTCTCTTCTTTGCTTTTTTTACTTTTCTTCTTTTTCTTTTCTGCAAGACACAGTTCTGTACTATTTTGCTGCATGCTAGCCTATAAAAGAATTTATATTCAATAAATGAGTGATATCTAGAATATATCACAAATTTGAGATCAGCAAAGACTGTGGGCACATACATTATATGGTGAGCTGGGTCTATGGCAATCCTCACCTGCTAATGTGTATGGAAGATCCTGAAAAATAACCTATCTTGGTAAGACAGTGTAGAAATGGGAGGTGTTGAACCTCTAGATTGAAGTTTCTGGAATGTCTAGCTGCACAGAAATGGAGAAAGTGATAGAGACACAGACCTGGCGAAGAAGAATTAGGGTTCTTTACAACACAGAAATGGAATGGCAGATTGAGTGATACAATTTTAATAGCACAGAATCTCATCCTAAAAGGACAGAGACTTTCAATATGACTGAGTCTCTCTCAAGAATGTCAAACTAATTAAAGAAAGAACTTTTAATTCCCTTCCTGTACTTCACTTATTCTAAGACAAGGACCCAAACTCTGGCTACATCCTATGAGGAAAAAAAAAATGGTATCTGCCATTCAGAGAGTAGCAGAGTGTAGCGTGTGCGGTGGAAATGTCAATTACTCTATTAATGATAACAGTGGAAAGAGCTGAATAATTAAATGACGATTGTACACAGGGGTTTCATGGGGATTTGTAATTTATAAAAATTGTTTTCAGTTATTCAGGGGCATAACATGGAAATGGACAAAATTAAAAAGCAAATTAAAAGTCTCACTCGTGGTGTGTGTATCTTAAATGTTGATATCAGGTTCTACTTCTTCAGTGATAGTTTAGGCTTTTCAAATAAAAGGCACAAAGGCATGATAACCAGCAGCAGGCATGAATGATGGATAAAAAAGTGTTATTTAGTGTGTGATGGGTTAGGAAGTTATTGAAAGGGCTGATTGATTCTGTTTAACAGCCTCACCTCTATACAGCTTTCCTCCATTTCTTTAAACAGTCTTTTTATTCAATTTATGGATAGGCTTGCTAGTTCCCCAGATCAATGTCTTATGATATTTCAACATTGTTTGTTTCTTTTCTATGGAACCAGTAACTGATTCAGTTACTTTGCCTTCAGTCTCCCAAATTCATAGTTGTCAGTTATTTATTTCTGTTTTTGTCTAATTTATTTAGATTTATTCTTGAAATATACACCCTTTGGTGGCTATTTGAAAGGAATTAGATTGCATGAGCTGAGAGTAGGATTCAGCTATTTTATACCCATATTCCAAGTTTATGTACTGGGAGAGTAAATAACTCACCAATTGTAGAAACAGGGCTGGAGACATGGGGAAAGTCCCAATTAATATCCCAGGAGTTAATGTAAACAATTGAATAGTCTATGTCCTGGCATTTCCAAGGGAGCACATTTGGCTTTCAAATTTAGCTTGGAAGATATTGTTTTACTGCTTTGTAAGAGGTCCAGTTAAATACTTTGTTACTTTCATCCAGAGAATTTTTCTCTATCTGAACCAGGGAAACTAGGAAAGACATAGAGGCATAGATGGAGAATGTTTTCTCATTTTTAAAAACATCAACAGGAGAACCAGAAATGGTTAAATATCGGCATATTGGATGGGAGAATACTGATAGTGGAAAATTCTGACAATTTGGATAAAGGTCCCTTGATTTTGTCAAGCTTCACTGAGGAAAGGTTGTAATTCCACCTACACTGCCTGTGCTATAGCCAACCTTGGACTGATGCTTCGTACACTCTTGTAACTCGTTGAATCCACAATGGCCTGATAAATGCCCCAAGAACCACACGTAGTTTAAATTAGTGGTCCAGAAAATTTCTTTGGTCCAAAAAGCACTATGAAGGATATTTGTTTGGTTTTTATAAGCAAACTGGGTTTCTTATCCCCCAGTCCAATTCAGTATATCTGGAAGTAGGATTTTGCACTTGAAGACAAGTATTCCTGAGAATTTTGAAGAAGTGTACCTGAGTATACTTCTGACCATTATCAAATCAAAACAAATATTCTTCAAAGTGGCCTTTTGAATGGTGAGAAATCCAAAATACATAAACACACACACACACACACACACACACACACACACACACACACACACACACACACACACACACACACACACACACACACACACCCTTGAATCCCAAAAGTCAATAGGATGAAGATTCTGCCAAACTATACTTCTCTGAAAATTCTCACCTGTAACAGAGTTTATGTTATTGGCATCTCAAAACACTAAATTCTGTAATCCCTACCCAGAGGATGACCATAATCTATAAATATTAGTCTACAATTACCTGCATTTGGGCTTCTGCTCAATTCATTGAATGAAAACAGAATAAAATAAGTATGTGAACCCAAAATTTATATCTTTGTATGTATTTAAAGATTCTAAGTATTCATAGATTATTTAGTATGTATTTTACGCTCTCCAGCTTTATGCCTAATCTAATCAGAGGTGTTATTGAAAATATAAAGAATTAAAAGATCTGGCCTTTGTTCTCAGAAGTTCCATAATCATATTAGGATGGTTAGATATGCCCACGATAGAGAGGTGAATTACAGTGAAAAGCAACTCCTGCTCAGGATGCTAAGTCACTGGTGTAGACCACCATGGATTTGAGTTCAGACAGTTTGAATGTTGGGTTGTAGAGCATAATGATACATAGTATATGGAATTGGCTCTACAGGTTCACAAGTTGTAATTTGAAAACAGTGACCTCAAATTGTTGATTTCTGCTTCGTGGTGAATACAATTACATTAAATGCCACAATGAAATATAGTTGGTTTCATATATCACGGCATCTCTCTTTCTCTCTGGGTCATGTTACAGATGTATGTAATGGTAATATTTTTTTGGGAAAAAAAAGTAATATGATTTTCTCTTTTGATTTTCAACATGGCTGACCTTTGGCTTCATCGGATTTCAAAGTCTAACCTCCAGAGTAGAAGGTGGGATTAGAATTGTGGTAACAGGGATACAGAAAGAAAGAGAGAACTTCTGGCATTCAAAATAGTATTATGCTTCATTATAATAGGATTAAAATGCAGCTGTTATTGAAAGAGACAAGGTCTTCCAATTTCCTCTAGCCCCTGTTTAGCATGGGCCTAGTGAAGGGGATAGGAATTATATTGAATACATTGACAGAAATAGGAGACAGAGATGATTGACACACTTTTAGAAACTTTAGAAGAACGCTTTTCCACAAGATGCCTGAACAAAATGATCCCAAACCAACACAGGAAGAGTTGGAACAGCATTGTCCAACAGAAAAATGGTCAAATTATTAATAGAGTGTAACAGCCTTTTCACACAGAGAAATGATCTCTTCTGTATTTCTGATCTTTACTTTGTTCTCCTATC
>NW_017731539.1:2420359-2422441 GCF_001890085.2 Hipposideros armiger
GACAGCAACTTGTCTGTTCCCCTTCCCCCAATTCCCCAGCACTGTTCCCATTCCCCCAATTCTCCAATAAAAATCTTAAAAAAAAAATCTGCTTCTCCATAAAAGTAGTGAGGGCACTGGGAAAAAATGTCAAAATCAAATTTTCGAGACTCTGTAAATTAACCATATGCATGCAATCAATGAGTATTTATTAAAAGAAAATATCTGACTCTGAAGATCAACAAGCTTTGTGGTGTTTTAACTTGTCCATTCCCATCTCTCTCTCACAGCTCCAATGCATGTACTACAGATAACCTCAGGTTCCAGAGTAGCATGTGTGTCTATGCAGGAGCAGGGCGATGGCCCTCTCCCCATATCTGTGTCACATTTTATTGTCTAGGTGCCAAAAGAAGTTCTACTTGAGCCCCAGATTGTGGTCTTTCATGATTGTCACTACCTCAGCTTTTGCTATTCCCTTTCTAGTCATGATGGGCTCTTTCCCAGTATAAGGGTTTTGAGTGTTATCAGATACCATGCAATTCCCTCCATAAATCTTTCTTTACCTCTAACCCGGTCCTAAGCAAAGCATCCCATATACCCCAGCTGCAAAGTAATGACTCCATTCAGGTCAATGAATGCAAAAACATTCTTAGGCATGGCCACTTCATGGTACGATTCTAGTACTGTGAGGTACGGAGTCCCTTTCCAGGGGCTGGCTAAGATATGAATGGGATGGAGTTGTACAACCACACCAGCATGTCTGAGCTCTTCCATCTAAAATGTCTTCTTCCGTAAATATGTACCCTTTTCCTAGTCATTTATTTCTAGTATTACTTTTGTGTATTTGATTATAACACACATGTGCATTTGATATAAAAATAAGCTGCAAAAAAATCTTACGGACAAGTAAGTTAGAGCAAGAATTACAGAATTTGAAGGGATCTCTAAGACACTTTAGTCCAGGGTTCTCAACTGTGACACTATTAACACTTTTGGACGAATAATTCTTTGTTGTGGGGTGTGGTCCAGTGTATGCTAGGCTGTTGAGCAGCATTCCTTTCCTCTCTCCACTAAATGTTAACAGCTTTCCTACTCCAGTTGTGATGATCACAAATGTCTCTTTGTGTGGAGAAACCAAATATTCCTCTCCCTTCCCAAATTGAGAATCACTGTTTAATCCTTTTCCCTTTTGTTCCAAAGGGGAACGGAACCCTAACGATTTCCAATTGCCTTCTTTTGGTTGGCTTATAAGTCAAAGCAAAATCTGTTTAGAACACTTCTGTGACTTCTTATCCAGTGATCCTCCTGACATCACCCTCAGTAAAGACAGTAAAGACATTCTGGATCTAAAAATAAAATACTAAAATTTCACTAAGTTCATGATTCAGTGGAATAGTGACCTAATATAGTATAATATTTATCAAACGGTTGCCCATCTTCCTCTTTTTATTTCCTTTGATATAATGCCTAAAACAAGTTAGAAAACTGCTCTAGACAATAGAAAGAACAATTCTTCTAGGTTAAACTCTATACTGTTATCTCCAAGGCTGACTAGACTTTGTGAGCTTTTCAAAATGGGAGAGAAGTAACATTTACAAAAGATATATTGCTAAGTAATCTAAGGAAAACCATGAGATTACAGCGGAATGGTGACTTTTAGAAGGCGTAATTCTGTGGCATTTCCCGCTTCCTACTTACATGTTGGGTCAAATGAATAAATGAATTTATTCCATTTTCTGTTCTCATTACAGGTTTTGTCAAGAAAAGTGAGTTATCACAGAATTTTACTGTGTGATATATTTTGTGAATTATAGCAGTGAGCAGAAGATGGTTAACCTCTCTTATAATTGTATATCTTAAGTGACTATTTTGCCCTTTCCAAGTGCTTCTGGAATAAAAATTTACCTCTTAATCTCTATATAAATTTCAAGATGGTAATGCTTGAATGAAACTGTTAGAAGGGTTAAATGTATTTTCTGATGAAGAAAAAGTTTCTATCCAATAATGTAACCTCGAACAAAAGCAAGTTCCCAACAGGCCTAGTTATCTAAAGACTAGATATGTAAAAAACATTTCAAATCTCATAAAATAACATTTGATGTA
>NW_017731539.1:2424766-2427293 GCF_001890085.2 Hipposideros armiger
TTCAAACCCCATATTCAGCCACATCAGTTCAACTTTTCATGGCCTCATTAGTATTTAATCATGTCCCCTAGTTCACTAGGATTTTTAACTGTGATCCTTTATAGTCTAAATTCATTATTGGCTTTCTTACTACCTTCAATTTCTATCAGAATCGACCTTTCCTAAGTTTTAGAGCCACATTCATGGATTTTAAAGCAATAGCCAGGAACCAGGTTAACTAATTCATCTAGATGTATTCAATTATACATGAGAGAGAGCTGTATCATAACCTGTTACCAATTTACTGTCTTAAAGTACACTTTGTATTTGAATGGATGTTTTAGAACTTAGGGATTTTAGAGGTTACAATTTCATGGTGAAGAGGTGATAGTAGATGGTGACCAGCTCTGTTAGATCCTTGTGGTGTACTTCACTGGAACCGGGTGCACAGCCCTAGTGTCTGGAAGCAAGCAGAGATCAGAGATGACATTGTAGGCACGCATGGAATCTCAGATATCCTGCAGTTCATCTTGTCTCGGCAGCTACTTCATAGAGCAAACTTTACCCATAAAAGTTCGAGTTCCTTGCTGTGAGACCCTTACCTGACTTTCAAGAGTGAGAGGTAAAAAACAAAAACCCTAACTTTCAACTCTTCCACCTTTGTCTATGACTGATTCTAGAAATAAGATGGGGGAGGTCCAATTGAGCGTAATTCTGGAGAATCCCCTTTTTATTTTGCTAGGTTTTTTTGTTTTATTTCTATTTTTTAAAATTTTTTTGGTTTGTTTGTTTCCAAGACACATGACTTCCCAATGTTCTATGCTGTAATACTCAGATTCTAAAGTAATCTGCAGGAAAAATTAAAATTTTTAAATTTGCTGGACATTAAACAAGATTCTAAAATAGAAAATTATAAGCTGTAAGCACACCACAAATGAAAACTATCATGTGGTTGTTCAGCTGTAGGGAGAATGACCACCTGAAAATGGCCGGAGACATCTGAGAAACAGCAGTCTCATTTGGCTGGATTTCAGCATCACCTGAATCAAATAATGGAATCAACTGAACAAAATTAGGTAGTTTTGTTTGGTCATTGGCATTGCCACTTAGTTGATGAATTTATTTTCTTCAACTCCTCACTCATGAGCACTTCTGTGTACACTATTTTAGGGGGCAATATGGAGGATATAAAAGAATATACCATTTGTTTCCTGACAGAGAATTNCTTAGCTGTGCAAAACAATTTGCTGTTCAGAAATGAGAACTCTTATAATATGTAATTTTGCTGAGTTATTTCCTAGTTAGCCAGGGAGATTTTTGACTGTTGACTCTCCCAAAAGTTCACCATAAAAAACTTGTTAATAAGGTTAACAAGTGTTTTATATCTACTACAGTATGGGAGAATACTACCTTCATAAGCTCTTAGTAGTGTCTCAAAAGGGGGAGGTCAAAGGTGGATATTTATAAGAGTTTTGGTCCAGGATGAGTAATTTTAAAGCGAGTCTCACAAGGAAGGTAAATGTCTGGTATTGTTGAGAATTTCTGACATACTGGCTTTGGATTGAGGGATACAGCAAGGCAAAGGTCTTAATGCAAATTTTGATGAGCAAGCTGTAAGCCTTCATCTGAAGCTAATTCTAGCTGGGTCACAGTCTTCTCTTCTAGGATCAAGTATTTCCTGGAGCAAATAATTTAGTTACAATGCTTGTTCTCATTACTGTTTAACTGTATGCCTGCTCCCATTATTGTTTAACATATGGACATAAAAATATGCCTGATCCCAATAAGGCAGGAATAGAAAATTATGTTTATTTCAGTTCCAAAGGCCAATTGGAATTCAGTTACTATTAAGACCCTAAAGGAAATGCAGGGACTAATATTAACAACAGAGCATCCTGGATAAGAAATAAGGCTCAGAATAACCCCTCATTAGAAGGCTTCCAGCCTCATGTTTGTTGGGAATGTAGGGTTTAATTTTGTCTCTCAGATCTTTCACTTGCTAGTTACTTATTATATGCTCACTATATTAAAGGTCCTAGGCAAGGAGCTATAGAGATATAATATGAACAATACACATGCCCCTGACAATCAAGCAAAAGTTATTTCATCTAATTCTCTGGCTTACTGATTGGAGAATTGGGATTTTTATTAACAAAGAAAGCAATAGAGGTGTAAGTGGTAAAACTACTTTGTGCAAAGTTCTGGGCTATAAATGTGGAGGACCGAAGTAGTACAAGGTGTAGCTCTTGCCCTCAAGGCATTTACAGCCTAATTGTAGACATAAAGCAAATATGTAAAGAATAGTTTATAAAGAAAAAATATACATATAGAATAAATTGCTAAATTTTATGATACAGTTAAAGGATCAAGTAATGTAATAAGCTGCCAGTCATTTGAAATAATGAGAAAGTAGAGAGGAACAGGCTTTTTCCTTTAAATCTTGTTTCTACAGAACTTCCAAATTGAAAATAAGGTTTTTTCATAGAACAAATTCAACCCTTTGATCAGTGTATAAATTTAGAGTTTCTATCTAAGCATTTATTGCAAT
>NW_017731539.1:2429333-2444245 GCF_001890085.2 Hipposideros armiger
TGAATCAAATAATGGAATCAACTGAACAAAATTAGGTAGTTTTGTTTGGTCATTGGCATTGCCACTTAGTTGATGAATTTATTTTCTTCAACTCCTCACTCATGAGCACTTCTGTGTACACTATTTTAGGGGGCAATATGGAGGATATAAAAGAATATACCATTTGTTTCCTGACAGAGAATTGTAGAGTAGTTGAGGAAAATGCATATAATAGTGACAGGACAAATTAGTAAAGAGCATGTCTAATGTGCTGTCAAGATGGCAATTTCAGAGGTAGGTGAGGTCATTGGGAATGGGATCAGGGAGCTAAGGAAGCATCATGGACGAAGTGGGACTTGCAGCCAGGACAAAAGAATAGATAGGGGCCTGAACCTTTCTCTTGCAGAAACAACTTCACTTGATCTTCTATGAAGACCAAAGGGAAACCAAAAGGCAAATTTTGAGTCTTCTACACATAACTTTTATGAAGATTTTTCTTTTACTTCTATGTAAATTTTGCTTTCCTTTCATCCATTCTCAATAATCTGCCCCAAACCTTTGAAATCACTCCATCTTCTAGGAATATCTTTGCCTGTAACTCTGCTTGACTTATATAAAAGGAACCCATGTGTAAAGGCTATTAACACATTCATCATCAAACACAGTCTGCCACCAGATTTATGTCCAGACCAACCTTGCTCTTTACAATACAATCCATTAACTGTGCATAAACATGTTCAGGCAATTTAGATAATGTGGGTAATGGTGAAACTGAGTGATAGCCATGCCCCAGGGTAAAATCATTCAAAACTGGTGGCATTTTAAATTTCCTGGCCAGATGTTAACTGATTATTTTGATAGCAAATTAAACATAGAAAGATAACATGGGGAGCATTCCAAAGAATTATCATTGCCAGATATCTTTATTCCCTAAAAGTCCCTGTGTGGCCCCCAAGTGGGTTCATTATCATTCATTCCTCTTTTTATGTTTATTCATGCACACTCACACATACACACACATATGGGAAGTTTTTGCTTAAATAAAATTTTTGCTTCCTAGAATATTTTAGGAATGAGAGGGAAATGGACGTTGGGCCTTAGTTTTAGAATACTTAGCATAAGAATTATGGATTATTACACTTCAAAGGAAACTTGGCATTTATCTAATGCAGTTCTAATTATATCGATGAGAAAATTGAGGTCCTGAGGGTTAAATGGCTTGCCCCAGGAGAGACAGATCATTGTTGGCTGAGCTGAGACCCTGGCATACTTCCTGCCTCCCTAGAATTTCCCAGCTCATCATGCTAGGTTGGGTTAGAGATAGATAACTGCTAGACATTATCCTGCTTAGATTTATATGAGATGGTGATGGATAAACAGCCCATCATTCAATGCATGATGTAGAGAATTCTGCATTGAAGAGAGGTTTTTTTTCTTGTCTTTCTTCTTGTTGAAGCCCTTTGTCAAACATAAACATAAGTTGGTGCTTCAGTAGTACTAATGTAAATATTAATAATAACAACTATTTGGGGTGCTCACTACATGCCATGCACTGTGATGAATACTTAATATATGTCATCTCAGTTAGCCTGAAAAGATTGAGTCCACTTTTATTCATAGGGGAAGTAAAACTCAGATGAGTTATAATTTGCCTAAGGTCATGAAGCTAGTAAGTAGGGGTGCTGGGATTTGAACTTGGGCCATCTAACTAAAATATATTTAGATGTGCTGGTAAACACAGGCACTAAATCAAGAATCATTCCTTTTGGTTTCTAGTGATCTGATTTCATAATTACAATAGGATAGAAAGCCTAGAAATAGTAATCTACATGTTTACAGACATAAATAAAATCATTGATTATCTGATTTTTCTTTCTTATAATTAGACAATTTTGAGCACCAAAATAGTTGCTTCAATCATCAGATTTTTATAACTACTGGCCCCTAATTCAGTATCTTATTTGACCTCTGTACCATTTGAAAAGGTGAACTACTGCCTAGACTTTGTAATCTCTTTTCTTTTTGGCTGTCCATGGAGTTTCATCGTCAGCTCATTTTGTTTTCTCTACAAACAATGCCTGAGTAATCTCTGTTTCATCATCATCTCCAAAGTCCTTGCTACAAACCTCAACACTTTTCTGATATCCAAGTCTCAGTTGTATATGCCAAAGTTCTATAAAAATAGGTCATAATAACTTTCTAAATTGGGAAACCCTTGAGCTTGCTTGCTTTATTCCAATGTCACTAAGACCAATAAAATGATAAATGAACACGTTATGCTTTGAATCTAGAGCATTTTCTCTCCCTCCCTATCTCTGTCTCTCTCGTGTGTGTGTGTGTGTTTATGCACATGCACATATACAGAGGGGGTTCAAAAATGTATACACACTTAGGAAAGGAAAAAACTATATTAAAATTGTAATACTCACCATATACTGATAACAAAAGATGAATACAAGTCATGTGTACACTTTTTTTTGGCACCCTGGTATTCCTACTTTAGCTCTTTTTCTTTGTGACTCTGTTCTATGCACCAAGTTTCTATACATGTGGTCATGCTCTGGAAGGATCTTGACCAGAGCATCAAAGCGTTTCACAAAAATGCATTTGATCATCTCCAAATTATTATCCTGCAATTAATATTTTATTGCTTCCTTTTGGTATCTTAGTAGTGGAGACATAGGAGAAGTTCATAGAATAGAATTTTAAGTAGCTAGGGAGTTTTTAAAGACTGAGACGGCAAATTTTAGAGTTCATGGGTTTTAGGCACGTACTCATTAATATAAAGAGTCTTCATGGATAATGTTTTTAGTTTAACATCTCAGTCTCACATCCCCCTCCCCCCTCCAAAATTCAAGCATGGCACCTCCCTTAGGAGTTCCCATAACCTTTACTGTAGCACTCATCACATTCTGTGTGAACTGCCTGTTCACCTATCTGCCTTGACCACTAGTCTATAGCTTTTCAGTGGCAGAGACATCACATTCTTTCCCATTATATCTCTCATGCTTAGCATGATATTAATGCACAGTAGGTGCTAGGTAAATATGGTGAATTTATCTGATTCCAACTGACATTATAGAAATATCACTGGCTTAGAAGTTGATGGGAACCTGATAAAGTTACTGAACTTTTCTGGGCCTCAGTTTTCTAGTCCTAGAATATTAGAAGACACTATCTACAACTTTTTTTTTCAAATCTAACAGATTGTAATTCTAAGAGACTCAACTGAAGCCATCACGACCTGGTCTTCTTTATTTCTTGACCACATTTTCTTCTGGATGACTTCATTCTCAAACAGTCATTCCTCATGATTGTGTGATGGTTGCCAGCAGTACAGTTCACAGGCTACACAAGCAGGAAAGAGATCATCTCTTCCCCTAATAGTTGAAACAAAAGTCTTGTACCTGATTCTCACTCCCCTGAATAATGGGGACCTATGGCCCTCATGACTGTTTTGAAAAGATATGATTCATTAACTGATTTAGGACTGGGTCAAGTGCTTGCATCTGGATTGGGAAGGTTAGGCAGCCTCATTCAAAACATACAAATAGATAATAGATAATTACCATATGGGGAATTTGATGCTGTTAATCTAGGAAGGGAGGAAGCGAGGTGAGTATTCAGAAAAGAACTTCACAAATATTCACTACAATGACTGAATGTCAGAAATATCAACACTGCCCACCCTTAACATATTAAATGAAGGTTTAACATTTGGAAATAAATCATGTGCTTCTAGTATATGTCCCTTGGAAGCTTTCTGTGAGGCTAGAAGAAATATGGACCCTACCCAGTATTATAATGTGTATGTTTCAAATGGCCCCTTATTTGACATACATCTGTTATTGGTCTATATTATTAAAAAATAGTTTCACATGTTTATCTTCCCTTGCATCCATCCTAACCTTAAAGCCAATACTGGACATTCCCTATACACTAACTACATGTGCAATGATTTATTGATTGATTAAGCTGCTAAGTGATTTGGTGGAAAGTTAGTTTTGCCATAGTGGAAGCTATCAGGACAGAGGACTTTCTTTATCAAGCCATAATACATTTTTTCTTAAAGTGAGAGATTGGAAATTTATCTCAACTTGAGGCAGGAAGAGGAAGTAAATGAGTCCAAGCTCTACCTGTGTGTTTGATAATCATCTGAGCAATATATACAGAGGGTGCCAAAAACATGTATACACATTTTAAAAAAGGAAAGAACTATATTAAAATTGTAATATTCAATATACACCGATAACAAAAGATGAATACAAGTCATGTGTATACATGTTTTTGGCACCGTGATACAGATATATATTTCTTCTGCGATCTATTGAAAGTCAGCCCTTGACACAAGGATTTGTAAAGAAAAAAATGACTTCCAGTCACACTGCCTGTACATAAATTAATTTTCTTATACAGTTCTATTTAATAAAATAGTGGTTTGAGGGAAATTCAAATATTTTATACCAGTAATTTATTTTTGCATCTTCTATTTCAACCTCTCTCGACTAGGTATTTTACATGCATTTGTTGGAGGGTGTCAGACATTGATAATAAGAGACCCAAGGCAATTTTGTTTCCTAGACATTTTGATAACATCCCTATACCTTTTCCACCAGATGGAAACTGAGTTAAACTGTGGATGATACATATTAATGGATTAATGAATACAAATAACTTAACAGACGACAATCAGGCTTGCATCACAGCAAAAGGTGAACCTGGCAAAGAGTCTAAAGGAATACTTCTCCCTGGAGGAAAATGTCATTAATAGACAAATTATTTGTTTATCAGCCTCCAGCAAATGAATGCTTTTTACCTCCTAAACTGGCTGGAAATTTCCTGGAACAATGAGAAAATACCACAGAAATGAAATTTAGAAGGAAAAAATGTGAAGTCTCAACTTTCTGTTTAGAATATTCCATCATATATGCATACAGGATACAGGTCACACAAGACCTAGGTGACATGAGGTTTATGACAAAACTCTGGAGGGTGGAGTGAGAATAGAGACTCAACATAACCTGATGGTGTAACTCAGCTTCTAAGCTTGAGAAATCTTAGACTGAATAGGAAAAAAAGATTGCTGTACAATCATGAAAACATACACACATTTTATATTAAAAGATAACATTAAATTCCACAGATGGGAAGGGAAAATAAATATGACACAATCTAAATTAATATACTTATTCTATTGGTCTAATATAGTTACTGAATGGTAGATACAGAAATATAAAGAGAAGGCAATATGTTAAAGGAAGCATAGGGTATGCAATCTGAAACCCAGTGTTTAGATTAGAATTTAGATTAGAGTTAAATTTGACTCAAATTTTCAGTTGCCAAGATATAAAGATGAAAAATTATGGGATATATATTTTTATTGTTAGATGAAAGAAGCAAACCATCAGGAGTGAGAAACATTTTTTTTTCTAGAAACCGCATTTCATCTAAATCCATCATAAAGATCTTTATAAAAGGGAAATTAGAAAACAATATGATTTTATCATTCTGTAACTTAAAAACTACACGTCTTCCTAAAGGAAACTGATGTTTTCTTCAGTCCAGGCTTTATGGGTGAGAAGCTGCTATAATGCCAACTGAAGGCTGATTTTGTTTTCACAAGTTTAAGGTGAGCAAAGGATGGGAGAGAAAGAATAATGTGTGTTTCTCTGATATTTCTATCATAGTTTTTATTTGGAATTTTTTAATGGAGTGTTCATCAGGGCACTTGTTGAAATACACCATTGATGGCATTCACTTATTTTCTTCCTCTCCCCAATCTAGCACATCCCTCTACTAGGATCCTTACCTGCCAGTTTCTTACTCTCTGGCTCATAGATCAGCATTTCAGTCTTTTTAAGTAGGAACTTTGTATAGATTTCATTGTGGAAATGCCAATCTTAACTATGAGATGTAACTTAGTAGTAAGAGCATGGGCTTTGCCATCTTACAGATGTAGTTTTTAATCTCTCGTTCTAGCATTCAAGCCTATTGCTAAAGGTCTCTAAACCACAGTTGTCCCCATTTGGGAATGACACTATCTACATCAGAATGTTGTGAGAGTTAAAAGTAATATGTGGCAAATTATCATAGCAATTTTTGGAATATAGTAAGTAGGGTTACCAGAATTAGCAAATAAAAATACAGATGACTAGTTAGATTTGAATTTCAGATAACCAGTAATTTTTTTCTTTTTTTTTAGTATCAGTATGTCCTATGGAAATAAAGACCAACATATGAGAATAAGCAGAGATTATTAATTACAGCAAGGGAGTCAGCCACTGTCCCCTGCATTTTGGCAAAGATGCAAAGCACAGTAGAAGAAAAGAGGTTTCAGGAATGCAGGTGTGCTAACTAGAAACGGGCACTCTGTGGGATTGGCTAGGGGCGCATATTTTGCTGCTTCTGGTTGATTTTCAATTGCAAGCAAGGGGGACAAATAGGGAAGCTTGATCAGTTATTAATCAAATCCTGGCTATTGGGGCAGATTGTCAAGAAACTTATTGTTTGGCTTCCTGCATTGCCCCTAGAGATAGCAGTCTGACTTTCTACAGCCTGACTTAGAGCAGGCTGGCTTCCTGGATGGTTATTGTAGATAAGGTGTTGGTTTCCTTGAGAGGTTGTGGAAGACTGTGGGTCAAAGTCCTATTTTTTATATGATCAGGTCATTGTCCATTTCTATATTTTTGTCTCTCAATCCCAAATATTGCACGGTGTTCTGAATTTTATCTGGCAGCACTAGCGTTAACTACTTGTAAATGGTTGATGCTGTAAAACTATTACAGTGATGATGACATGATGTTAGTCTCCCAGTAAGAACGCAATACTTTAAAGTGACACAGTCGGTCTCATGCTATACAAGTAGTTCCCAGCTATGGAAATGTCTTGAGGGAAATTTTAGGTCTTCAAGTTACACTGTGCTCTTAACCATCTGCTCCTAACATCAACTGAGGCCAAGCCATAAGCTTTTTCAGGTGGAAGAAATCCAGTTTATATCAGGGAGGAAACATGTAGCTCTCAAGCAATTCCCACGCCCCTCATTTCAGCGAAGCCCAGAATCTCCCCCTGTGTTTTTCTTCCTTCTGCACTCTCTCTAGCCCCTCTAATGTTTATTGATCCTCCTTCCCTTATCACTTTTCATGATTGGCGAGTGTCTAGAGTTATGCATTAGGGATATTGATCCTGAAAGAATGGTCCTCTAATGGGGGTCAGCAGGAGTCAGACATGAAGCTTGGCCCTTTCTTGATTTTTGTTAATTTGTTTTTTTGGGATTTTGCTCTTCTCCTTTTCTAGTGTACAATTAATTGGTTGGGGGTGAAGAAATCTTGTTAACGTGTTTATTAGCTGGGCTGGTTTCTGTCATGCTGGCATCTCGCTTGTCATTCTGGGCTGGGTGATGTGACGCGTAGTGCCAGGACCCATCTGGCTTGAGCTCTGCAAGGTGAGAGATGTGCAACTACTCCAGCAAGCTCCTTCTTCTCAAATGAGGGGAAGTCGTGCATGCCAGTTTCTCCAACATAGGTAGCTGTTCCTGTTGCTTGTTCTTTTTGGTTGTGAATAATATCTGAAGAGAACTATCTAGGGCTTCATCAGGAGCCATGGGCTTTCGGGTATCGCAGTGAACCCACATATTTTGGTTCCCAAATAGCAAGGTCTTCCATCAAGAAGATACTGGAGGTTTGAAAAGGTCACATGGTCTATAGGAAAAATAAAGCGATACAAAGAGAAGAGGTTCTGGACCCAGACAGAGCTATTTTAATCCTCGGTAATAAGACTGCTACTCAGTAGCTCTGTGAACAGGGACATGTAATTTTACCTCTCTGAATTTCCGTTTTCTCATCAATAAACTTGGAAATAACACCCTTTAATTGCCACAGAAGATTAGAGGGAGTACAGAGCATCCATCATGGAGTGTTAGCATCAACATGTAAGGAGAAGGAGAAGGACTTGTAAAACTCACTTACAAAAATCAACAGAGCTCCAGTCTATTTCGTGTTTTCTAACCAAAAATGCTATTGCAGAATAAACTTTTGAGAAAATATTTCCAAAAGGGCTTAAAAGTAGAAAGGGCTAGTCCCTGGAAACTTACTCTTCTCTGTAGGGCAGAAACCAGCATAGTTCTATGGAGTCATATGAAAAGGATATTAAGCCTTTGGAAAGCTTTTAATCTGCTTGGAGAGAAGGAAAAGTAACATATATAAAACAATTAGCAGTACAATGTAATATATAATCAGGGATCAGGTTGTATGGTGCTACCTACGATTACAGAAAAGAAATTAATCATCCTTGGGGTGGTTAAGTTTTCATATCACTATGATATCCACACTCCCATCTTCCATATTTCCCCCCAAAAGTCATTCAAGTGTTTTCCATCCTGAAATATACTTGGCAACATGATTCATTAATTTTTCTACTTAATGCTCCACTGTTACTTATCTACATTTACTTAATGTCATTGGTAGTATGTAATCACAAAACTTGAGTATGCTGCTTCTAAAATACCTTATTTAATTTCAATTAAAAGAATGATTTTTTAAATGTACAATTTAATAAAAACAACAAAAATAAACTATAAAACCTGGGACACATGGTTTAGTAGCTCAAACCAGAACTATAGAAAAACCATGGTTTGCCCATTATTGTAGTGTTTTCTTTATTTATCTTCCTTTCATGTAGTTGCATTTCCCTAATCTGGAGAATCTTGTTATTGGAGAATAGTTTGACGAAATTCTCATGTAAATCACCAAACAGTTTTGAATAGCATTTCTCTTCACAGTAGTGCCCTAAACAGCTGCCAGTCCATGAACCATATATTATTGGTATAAGGTAAGTACAGAACTTGAAAGTGTTTACATTTTTTCATAGCAATTTAATACCGCCATGTTGTTCAAGGACAGAATCAGTTGAAGTGTTTCATTGAAGAAAGTCTAGATCAGTTTGAATGTGATTGAATTCACATGGTAAAAGTTGCTTATGGCTTGAGGTACATCAGAGACACGCACAGTAGGACTGTATCCACTGTGACATTTGAGAAAAGGAAACACACAAAAAAAGGTTCTTCCCAACAGACAGTTTGGAAAGCACTGCAATAGCAAACTTAGTGGGTCTGTCAGAATTTCTTCTCTTAATCCATGACTAGAGTACACACAAGCAGAGTCCTTATCGTGGGGAGCACCATTCTTGAGATTCCTGATTTGGTGGAAAGGCTTGATTAAGTCCTTATGCAAATCACAGAACATATTAATAACTATGAGGTACTCAAATCATAACTCTTTTCCTTTTGAAAGATGGGTGGGATAGAGAATGATACATCATCTCAGAATAATTTGGTATTCTCAAAGTCAAGTGAACATTAGCAGTACATTGCTATTCCTCTATAAAGCTACAAAGCCTGGTGATATTTTTCTTCTGTTATTGTTCATATGATTTCTATGGGCTTAATTTCCTTTTTCTTTGTGTTTATTAACCCAGCATGGGACATAGTTGCATTATTATCCCCAGAAGAAGTCTCTCCTCAGTACCATCTCAATGTAAATTTTATAGAAAGTAGTTTGGCTATTTTGCCTTCTTATCTTCCATATTTATTCTGTCTTCTTGCATCTGGTATCCAGTGACCAGGCCTATCATGCTGCCTTTTAGTCCCTGTGAGTGTGTCACAGGGGCAGGCTCCCAAGGTAGAGCAGAAAACGCACTGTACTATTATCACCCATCCCACTCTATGTCTTTTACAAACAGAAGACAAGACCCTCCACCAGCAAAAGCTGATGACTCACTTTATTACAATACTCACTTTACTATCGATGGTGGTCTGGAACAAAACTCACAGTATCTCTGAGCTATGCCTATAGTTTCCTTTTGCTTACCTCAGGCACAGATGATTCTAAAATGATGGCTTTATAAATCATTGTTTCCAAGGAAGCATTAAATCTTCTGTGACCTGAAAGTCAAGGAAGTATGAATGCTTTCTTAAGAAAAATTAAAGATGATCATTATGAGATGAAGCTTTAGTTATTTATTTTTGGTCTGGTTCAAGTCTGTGTACCCTACGTCCTTACAGATTATTACTGTCCCATTTTCTTTTCTCTCCACAACTCTGAAGTGAGGATAGGAAGTATATAAGTAATAAGTAATCTCTTAAGTAAAAAGTGAGGATATTACACCTAGAATGGGAACTTAATGATTAGCTAGCTCCCTTCCATTATTTTACAAAATAGAAAAATGAAGACCTAAGAAGTGATATGATTTGGATACTTTTCCTCAAAATAAAAGCATCATTGTTGATAATAAAACAATTTCATATTTGGAGAAATATAAATTTATTAATTTTATTTAAATAATTCCAATTTGAGTAAAACAACAAATATTCTGGCCAGGGCAATACAGTATTCGTTTATTTACAACTCTTTATTAATGGCCAGTTATTCTGAAAGTATCTGCTCCCCATGTTATTTAAAGTTGATTCCAATATTTGCAGGCCTTAATTCCTTAACACTGAGAACCTTCTTTTTAAAGGTTATCATTCTAAGGTACAATTTCAACTTTACGTGTATTTCTCTACATGTTTGTACATATCCTGCTGTCCTATCTATTGAATCTTGGGTAGCAACCTTTAAACAAGTAGAAGTGGACATTTTTAAAAGAGAATGCTTAATGAATAAAGTGGACTAATGTAAGCTTTGGAGAAATGCCTTTACAAGTACATTGAGTGTGGCAAAAGTAGAACATGGATTTCAAGAAACATTTTGACCTGCACTTTTCCTCTAGTTAGAAATAGTTAAAAATGAGGGCTCTTAACTGGAAGCTTTGTGAGTTATAATTGCACATGGGCCTCAAATAGAATCATTTGTCTCATGTTGAACAGTAGAGTGAGAACAGTTTGAGGACTCCCGGTTGACCAGCTCATTCAGCAAAATTAAATGAACTTTGTTTTGTGCTTAGACAGTTTAGCAATCATGTCTGTTAAGGGACTAATTTATGTCAAGCATGTCAAAAGCATTCTGAAACATGCAATGGATTCACTGTGACATCAATTGCTTTTAGTGTAATTTGTAGGCACATATTTAAGTGTACAAAATATTGAACATATCCATTAAAATGTGATGCTAACTGCATATTTACATTTCTTTCAATTTTAAAAATCTTTTTATGTCAGTAATTCAAATTCCTTTCTTTTATTAATTAGTAGAAATCAATTTATATATAGATAACCCTGTTTTCATTGGAAATAAATTTTGAAAGCTATTCAAAACCATTGTAGGAGTGTGTGTGTGTGTGAGAGAGAGAGAGAGAGATATATATATATATATATATATATATATATATATATATATATAGAGAGAGAGAGAGAGAGAGAGAGAGAGAGAGAGAGAGAGAGAGAGAGAGAGGGGGAGAGAGGGAGAGAGCGAGAGAGAGAACAAGTGATAGCAAAATTCTGTCCCCTCCAATTGCATATATAAATATGGGGTTTCAAATATCCAGCAATATAATTTAGGCAAGACTAATTCAATTAAAACATTATTTAAAAAATAAGACAGAGCTTTGGGTTTATAATCCAATCCATCATTTATAGGTGGGAAAATTAAAGTTCATGGAACTCATATTTTATATGAATTGATCAACCTTATAAAATGAGTTTAAAGCAGATAAAATCTAGATTGCAGACTTTTTGATTTTCAATCTAGAAAACTTTCAGCTATACCGTGAACAAATCAGTCAGGGCCCTTGGACAAACAGTTAATTCTATTTTCTCCTCCTTATGAACTTCCATAGTAAAAGATTTTTGCCTTTCACTTATACATATTTATCATCCCTGGGAAAAAGCAAAGTATTGTAGGAGCAGACAAGACTGATGGAGTTCATTCCATACCAGTTTCAGGAGTCGGGGTGGGCAAGTTATATTACATCTTTTTGTTTGTCCTTCTACCATTAAAAAGGTATGTGCTTTGAATGACTGATGAAAAGATTAAAATGGTATGTTATAAATTACCTGTCACCACACCTGGCAGACAGTAAGAATGACACAATGTTTCTTTCCCCTTCCACTTCCTCAGATCCATGCCTTTTCACTACAGTCTTCCTGTACAGTCTTCCTGAGAGCAGTGCAATATCTTATGTTTCTGTTTTTTCTATATTAGTGCTTACCAAAATTTTGGGCACAGTTGGTCCTTAAGAAATGTTGGTTGAATTATATTGACTAATTTGAGTTGAATATATCAGTAAGAATACATTGAATAAGTGACTCCCCTAGATTAATTTGTAATTGAGATAGCTTGAGATTTTGACTTAGGAGATTCAGTTTGAGTCCATACGTGGGTTTCAAACTCCATGATCTTACGTGAAAGTTACTTTATTTACATTAGGTAGGTTAGTATATATGAATGTACGTGTGCTGTAAAATGCTGTATAAAATAGAGTGACTTTATTGCAGACAGAATTTATCCTCTCATTTAAAAGATAAGACCTGCATTCACAGTCATTTTATAGTCCTATTTATTAGGAGTACACTTAAACAATATTCTGACAGTGGGAATTTCTTGAAAATCAGATTTCAGCTGAAATCATCTAAGAAGGGGAATATCTGTTTTTATCATTTTGTGGGTAGGGTGGATAAGTAACTAATCCATAAATTTTCCAATTGACATTTACATCATTTGGAAACTGCTTGATCACATATTTATTCCAGCAACAGGCAATTTACTGCTGCTTCAGACTCAAGAGTGACCCTGATGGTTGGGTTCATTCTTACCTGGCCCGGAAACTAAATGATTCAGGGTAAAATCTAGTGGCACCTGCTGGACTACAAGCTGCCTTCTCACCAACGTCCCCCCTGATTCCTCATTTCCAGCCGATTTTCAACGTTTTCTATAAAGCTGCTCCTCTGATGGTAATGTGCCCTGAAGCTTTCTCCTCTGAGTCTGCATCTGACCTTGGAAAAGACAGTCAAGTCTAAAAGTAGGAGGTATGACACACTGTGGCTTGGGCTTGCCTGAGTGTTTGCAGGATCAGAAGAAAATCAGGTGAGGATAAGTCTGGTCCCCCATGTCAATACGCTCTAGAAGCCAGGAGCTCAACTGCTGTTGCAGGAAAAGGGAGATGCAGGAAAGAGTAAGAGAAGCAGAGTTAATCACTCAGGTGATGCTCCCAAGCATGACTCATACTTGAATGCTGGGGTGTGGGGGAGAAACAATAGTCAACCGTCCTTGGACATCTGTTTCCAAGTGTAGTTCGTGTTTTGTTTATCTGTGTTCCATACCTTTAGGAATCAGGTCAAATGTAGGACACTGACATTCACAGGTGTGAACTTCATTTTCTTCTTCCTGCCTCCAGTCCTCTCTCATGTCCCTTGACTCTGTCGCATTTTCTGCTCTTTGGGGGCTGTCCTTTAGGGTCTGAAATAAACCCTATCTCACCCATGCACTGAGCATACCTCTGCATCCTTGTTACTTAGAGGAAAGGATTTAGTAAACCATCTCTAGCAAGGCAAACACATCTCAAATGCTAGTGGAGTTATATTAAAAAGAATCAACGAAGACAATTCTTAACCCCCAAATCTGGGGACAAATCTGGGAGAAAAGTAAAAACAGGAGCTAGTTTTGTGGAGAATGGGAACTTCCTGTCCTTGAAATCAATCTTCCTTTGAAGCATTTGCTTGTTTAGACATAAAATCAGCTTTATGAGAAAACAAGTGTTTTAACACTGAGATGATCCTAGGCACAGATGTTTAATTCATTTTATTTGAGAAACAATTCCTGTCTCTCATAGTGTACACAAAGAAAAGGAAAAACTATCAAGCACACACATTTACATAATCTGTTCAGTTTAAAATGATAATTAGTTAGTCCCAGGCTAAAATGTACAACTCAGCAGGCAAAAGTAATTTTAAAATCATTAGACTTATACATCATGGTCATGAGGTCAGCACACTTGAGTTTCATTATGCAATAAGGAAAAGCACTTCCAGTTTTTACAGCTTTGTTCTGTGCCCTTATTTAGAAGAGTAAATTAGAAAATACTATGGGAGGGAGAATCCATTTCTATCAATTACTCTCTGAAAGAAAGTAAAATTGGTGACTCAATGATTCTGGTTTTAAGTGGAGGCTGATCAGCCTCAATTCATACAATGGCCCGGGGAAGGGAGAAAAAGCCCAGCAGATGATCATCAAAAAGCATTTATTATAAACTCATCTATGATGTAAGCAGGATTTGTTCATTATCTTGCCTCCAAATTCCTATAGCACTGATTGTTCGACAGTTAGAAGGCACTCAGACAAGACAAGCAGTGATGGGGAGGACCCCTGGGGCCTAATCTCACTTAGAAGTCCTGTTTCCAGCTCCAGATGATTAGCAAGTGTGTCTTTATTTAGTTTCGGTAGAGTTTGGATCTATACACTTTGTCTCCAAAGTTTAATCTCCCTTGACTATTCCAGCAAGTTTGCTAAACAGGAAGCATATCATTTTCATGGAGGCTCTTTCTCTCTGGAGAAATCCTCAGCAACTGGCTCAAGTATTTTTTGAAGGAGACCTCACTGGTGTCCATTTATGGGGAGCCTGTGAAACCGTTACTATGTTGACCGTCTTATAGTGGACAATGGTCTAACCTGCCATTCCAAATAACTATTGTGAATAGAAAACAGCGGGTCAGGTGACACCAAACTAGGATATTTTCCTAGCCTAGACTGGCTATTGCTTTGGCAACGCAGAAACTGTACCGATAGCTCTGTGATGAAAACTGATGTTTTCACCTTTTCAAAGTGGCTTTATCAGCTTGCCCCTTAAGAAACTGATAACTGAGAGGATACAGCTGGCAAGTTATCATTCCCAATTTATGCCTATGGGGATCACGTAGTAGGGGGCCATGGTGGAATATATCTCAAGAAGAAAAGCTGAACAGCTCTGAGAACTCACAAATTATCACTCCTTGGTTGCTTCTAGAA
>NW_017731539.1:2444680-2466637 GCF_001890085.2 Hipposideros armiger
CATATTGTGAAAGGTGGTGTTGGTTTGAATAAATTCAGCCCAACAACAGATGGTCAGGTGACCTTCTCCTTGACCTTGAACTGCTACTTTAGTATTAGAAGCCACACCTGAGTCCTTCTCCTCTCCCTCAGAAGATCTCCCTGCCATGTAGACTCCACCTAGAGACATGAAAAGCACACAGCTCAACCCTCCAATGAGGGTTAATTATCCCTGTATAGGTAGCATAATGTGACTTTTGTGAAGGTATTATTTCCTGGCATCTCCACTGTCTAGAGGTTACAGAAGGAGATGTGTGTTTTATAGTGTTAATATTACTTTTCCTTTTGTAATCTTAGCTTTAAAAACTGTGTTTTAAAGCTATGGTCTTCTAACATATTATTCATCAGATTTTGGATGAACTATTCCAATTGCAGCCATGAATCACAAAGTTGAAAAAGCTGGCCTTTCTCAAGAGGTGGCTTCTTGGCTCTCTAACGCCCTCCTCTGCCAGGACCAATTTCTCTGTAGAATCAAATATTGTAGAATTGGACCTCTAGAGAAGGGACAGTCAGAACTGTTATGCCCTGGCATCAACCTGTCTCTAATATGCTTACTTCCACATGTCCAAATGGTTCCTTCCACCATCTATGCAGGATCCCAAGGAATTTCTCTGTGATCACTGCCTATAGACAGGCTAGAAAGGTTTTTCAAAATGGGCAACAGCTATGCCCCTGTTGGAAGAATATCTTCATTTTTCAAGGCTTATTTTAGAGAGTCTATTGCTGCCCTGAATATTAGAGCCTGAGGAAAAGGATGCTCATTTCACTTCTAGAATGTGGATTGGTTTTTAGGAGACATGACAAAGCTGAGGCTATTCTTTTTCAGTCTCCTATCTGCTTCCCATGGAAGGGCAGGATTCTTCAGGCTCCAGGCCATGAGGACATGTCCTTGGCTGTCCACATTTCTTTCCCTGGAACTGACATTAGGTCTTCTTTTAAGATACCACCAAGGGTCAGTTCTCATTCCATGAAGGGTCTTGGTCCATTATTGTCTAACCTGGCTGGTTCATTATCTGACATAAACTCTACAAATTTAATTGCTTTAATAGCCAATTGATCTTATTAGTTAATTTCTGCCAAAATGAAGGGTTTCATGTCAACTATGCTAAAACCAAAGTTATCACTTTAAATAGAAGCTTCCCATCATGTAACTGGGTAAACTACCAGCACATTAAATGCCAAGTAAGTAGATATTTTGCAAACCAATCATCTTTACAGGTGCTCCCAGTAATGCTTAAGATGATATATTTATTCTATTGGCATACAACTGTGAGGTTTATTTTTATTTTTTTAATTTGTTTGTTTGTTTATTTATTTATGTATTTAGCTGAGCCATCCTGACACCTGTTGGCAGTTCAGTGGCAGCTCAGCTTGGGCCAGGAATCAAACTGCTGTTACTCAGAGCTAACAATCTTGAGCTAGCTCTTAACTAACTGAGCCACTCAGCCGGCCCTCTGTGAGGTTCATTTTAATGATGGTTGTGTGTTTAATAATTGCACTAAATATTTCCTAAGCTATTTTTAAGATTGAATATAGATGTATAATATATTAAATATTGACAAACCACTCTCCAAATAATTGCAAAAATTTAGGATATTGCCAGCAGAGTCTCAGAGTTCCTTAACAATACATATCCTTAACCAACGTTTGTTATTTTCAAACTTCTTCCTTTTGTTTCTTAATCTGGTGGGAATGAAATGGTATGTCATTGTAGTTTTATTTCACATTTTTCTGATTACTTATAAGATGGAACATGTTCATATGTTTAGTGATCATTAAATTTTACTCTTCTGTGAGTTGCCTATTCCCAACCTATATCTAATTTCCATTATGTTGTATTTCCTTTTCTTAACTGATTTGTGTGGGAGTTCTTCATATATATATATTCCCCCCCTGAAAAATAGATTCCTTATTTATGCTGTAATATTTTTACCTAGGTTTTTCTTATGTTTTAATTTTTACTTTGCTGTTGGAGTCCTCTGTTATAAAGAAGTGTTTAGTTTTATACAAAAATATCTTTTTGCGTATGTGACTTTTACCTTTTGACCCTCATTTAAACAATATTTTACTACAGTTATTAAAGTTAGTCTCTTATAATTTCTAGTAAGTGTTTTAAAGTATTTCTTCTTGAATCTTTAACCCATTTGAGATTTATTTTCTATGTGATTCAGTAAAAAAATCTCGTGATATTTTATCTTTCTTCTTTTTTTAATAGAAAGCCAATTTCCTCAATACCATGTGGTAAAACATTCTTCTTTTCACCAACAATTTCTAAAATATAACACTGTCCATGTGCTTGTCATTGTCTGAGTCCTCAGTTCTGCTTCTCGTTGTGCAAATACCATTCTGTTCTAATTACTATAGATAGACAGCATTACACTAAACCTTGAACTTTACAGGGCAAGGCTTCTCTCCTTGTTTTTTGTTTAAGGAGTGTGTGCTTGGATCTTTGATATGAATTTGGAGAACTGACATATTTTAAGTAACCCAATAATCATCATATCCACAATTTCTCCTATGTCCTCAATAATATTTTATAATATTTCTTTTAAAAACTTATGTATTTTTGTTAGACATGTTCTTAAGTATATTATCTTTTATTTTGCTAACATGAATTTTAGTTTTTAAGATTTTAATTTTTGACTTTTTATTAGTAATATATAGAAATACTATGGATTTTGGGGAATTTACCTCACATCCAGCAAACTTGCTGAACTCTTGTACCAATTCTATTCTGTACCAATATTGTTTTCTGGAAATTCTTAGTATCTTCTTTAGGAATAATCATAATGTCTATAAATAACAAATTCCAACCCCTCAGCCTTTTTTAAAAATCTGGATACATTGCTTAGAACTTGCTGTATAATATCAAATTGTTGGGGTGATAGTGCTTTGACACATTCTTACTTTCATGGAATGACTCTACAGTGTCAAAATTAAACATTATATTTGCTCTCAGTTTATCTAGTTGCTAAGAGGGATTTTTTATTGTGTTTGTATTGGTGTGGAGAGGTATAAATATGAAATTTTATGAGCTAGTCTTTCTGTGTCTCTTGTAGTAATAAAACAATTGTTTTCTCTTAATCTCTTTCTATACTCAGTTACAATAATAGATATTATCATGTTAGTATAAAACTAACTACCATAGCCTCAAGTTAGAATTCAGGCCATATCACTTTCTATATGAGTGGCCTTGGAGAACTTACTTAATACCTCTATACTTCAGATTTTTCTTTTGTAAAATGGGTATAAGAGAGTGCCTACCTCGTGTGTGTGTGTGCGCGCGCATGTGTGTGTGTATTTATGAACTTAAAGAAAGGTAAAACCCTGAATCTCATATTAATGTGAAATAAACATATATCAATAATTTTATTTAACTAATAAGGGAATCAGCAAGGTGTCACAACTGGTTTCAAGGAGAATTAAAATTATGTCACATAAAGGCAATAAGCAATGCTGAAATGAATTTATAGATATGCCAAATAAGTGTTCACAAGGCAATGATAAATTTCATTCCTCAAGACTCAAATCATTTGCATTTCTATATTTAAGAGTCACTTGTATTAAATCAATTTTCTAGGACTTATAGAGTTATAAAATAGATCATAGACAATGAAAGGCTCACAGACTCCATATAAACTGATAAGACCAGGAGGTGTGCTGGACAATCTCGAGTTTTCAATTGACTAATATCTTTTGTTCCAGTAAAAAATCTATCATAATTTTCCCTAGAGATAGTTATAAATTAACATATATAAAATATACATTATTGTACATAAAATTCAAACTATATCTCTGGTACTATTATTATTGATGTTATTTTATACAATAATTGAATGATTCTCTCATACTTTAGCATTTTTACATATACATATATATGCTTAAGTAAATTGAGCTACAATTTTATTTGGAATGCCTTGTCTATATATATATATATATATATATATATATATATATATAATTTATTAATTTCAGGTGTACAAAATAATGTAATAGTTATACATTTCACCCCTCACAAAGTGATAACCCCCCTCCCCCAATCTATTGCCCTGCAGACATCATATATATATATATATATATTACAGTTCCATATACATATACATATATTATATATATTCTAGCCAAAGTTATATGGTAGTGTACCATGGTATATACTCTGACAATATTTTAAGGGACATTACTTCAATGTATTAGTCCTTTAAGAAAAATTCTCTTTGGTCCTAATATAGAATATTTAGTTTATTTCGAGCAATCATATAATTTCTATCTTAAAGACACAGACTTAGGGGCCGGCCGAGTGGCTCAGTTGGTTAAGAGCGCGGGCTCTGAGCAACAGAGTCTCTGGTTCAATTCCCACATTGGCCAGTGAACTGCACCCAAGCTGAGCTGCTGCTGAGCTGCCAACAGGTGGCAGGGAGGCTCACCCGGTGAGATCATGTGCTCCTCACAACTAGGTTGCCAGTTTGACTCCTGCATGGGATGGTGGGCTATGCCCACCCGCAACTAAGATTGAACACGGCACCTTGAGCTGAGCAGCAACGAGTTGCCGACAGGCAGCCGGATGGCAACTGGACTTGGAGCTGAGCTGGCTGTGCCCTTCACAACTAAGATCGAAGGACAACAACTTGACTATTTCCCTTCCCCAATTCCCCAACACTGTTCCCCTTCCCCAATTCCTCAATAAAATCTTAAAAAAATAAAAAAAAAATAAAAAGACACTGACTTATATGGCTGGCTGGCAATGTCTCCCTGTTTGTACTGTCTATTTAAGGGTTAGAGCTCAATTCATAATCTACCTCTAGCTTATGTCTAAGACATTATAAAAATAATTTGGCTTCATGCATCTTTCTTAATCTTTCCTTTGTCGTATGGTCTTCATATAATGAATGCTTGTTTTAACTTAGCAAATTGTGTATATTTATGGAAATCACTTTGACCAATTAAAAAAAAAACCTGAAGTGACAATTATTTTTCATTAAATTGGGAAATATAAGTTTAGCTAAATCATTAAGTTATTTGACTAAACAGAATTATGAATTCAGTCAAAATTGTAGAACTGATTTATGTGTGCAAAATGCCAAATTCCTGCAATTGATAGAATTGATGAGAATGGTCCAATCCAATATTTTTCCTGTTAGCCTTGAAACAGAAGTTAATTCAACTTCACATACATGGCTCTCTGAATATGCCCTTCTATCAGATGCAGACATAACTTGTTGAAATTTTACAAATAAAGCAGTGATATAATATGTGTCTGCATTTTTATTCTTTCATAGAATTTTTTTCTTAGTTCTTTCTCTCTGTAATGTTAAAGAAAAAAAAAAGGATATAAACTAGCTTTAGCAAGAGATTCGCCTAGGAGAATAATTTGATATGAATATCATTATTAAAATCCCACTGCTTCAAATGGATTTTTAGATTAATATATCTGCAGAGATATAAAATTATCTGATTTATAACTATGCATTATTAGATCTGAAATGTCAGTTATTATCTCCTCAGCTTAATACTTAGATTACCATATAATTTTATGCATCTGAGAAAAAAGGTTGAAAAGTAGCCTGGATATGAATCTTCTGTCTACTGTTACAATTGTAAATGCAGTGTCAAGAACAGCTGTGAATACTGCACCCTCGTATTGACTTAATTCAAAGCAGGAATGGACAATGGTAATGAAAGTGGCGCACATCTTCATAAGTCATTCCTTGTTTATGACTACTCTTTGTTACAGTCTAATTGACTTACTGTGGTGTGACCTTCCACCCATTCTTTGGCTTTTAAATTGTGAATGTATGAAATTCAACCAAGGGAATTTATCAACCCAACTTTCACTTGCTTCAGTGTATAGCATTCAAGGTTAACAATACACTACATGTTTAAAGAAAATTGAAAGTCAAATCTTTTTCACAGAGTCCTAAACTTGTGAATCTAGAAGTCATTTAGTAATAGTAAAGTGATATTTTTCTGTGATTCATTTACCAACATTTATTTTGGTATAAATAAACAAAGAAGTGAGTGGAGGCTATGTGAAAATCAACCAAAAGACTTCATCTGAAAAGATGATGATTCGTATGTTATGCTTTACATCTATAGAATCTTTCAAGATAATAGTAAGACTGAACACATTTATTCACCAAACTCCCCATTACTAGAATAGGAAACGGGGAAGGTGATGGAGAGGCAATAAGATTCAGCCTCTGGGTCTTGCTTACTTTGTGAATTTGGATCTGTGAATTCATCTTCAGATTCTTAACCATTCCATACGGGGATCTATCGCAAACATTATGTGAAAATTAAATAAGATGATGGATATAAAAACACGTGGTATAGTATCAAAGCATAATAGTCCATAAATTATACACATTGTGTTTACTATTATTTTAATTCTAATTTACTTTTTTTTTTACAATTAGGAAACTTAGATATACAGAGGTAAGATGCCTGCCTCATTCATAAGTATACTAGACAAAAAAACTTAGACGTGAAAGCTTGATCTCTTGATTCTCCTACAATGCTATTTCCACCAAAATATGCCATTTATTTGAGCAATTATTTAGTTTGGTTAATAGCTGCCCCTACAGTTTTATCAAAGTGCCTTGCACAAAGTTGGCATTTGATAAATGCCCGTGGAACTCCAACGCATGGAAACAAGTTTATTTTCCTCTCGCTGATGTTTTAGCCAAGCTGTTTAAGGGGGAAAACCTAAATGTTAGTCAGGGATTAGTTATTTCCCATACCCATCTCTATAATTTTGAAGCAAAGGTGTGAGGCATTTTCTGATAATGTGCTTGCAGCTAAATTTGGCTGGCTCTGTGGTTTTACTTTGTACAGTAGCACAACTGAGGGACAGTTCATGGCGCTTTTCCTACTAAAGATCTAAGTGGGTATTTTATGTCCTCACCTGTCACAAAGCAGGCTTTACAGTTGTCTGATGTGAGCTTATTCATCTGGCCCATCAGGACCTCCAGAGGGTCTAGAAGCTACATTGTCGCCAGTCCTACGTTGATTTCTTTGCTTCCCACCACAGCCTTCTCTGGCTCAGCCTCAACTGTGGATATCCGTCAGCTTCTTTCTTGTGTCCGAAGTGTGCTTCCAAGGATAAATGCCTGAAGTGCCAACTTTATTGTAGTTGCTGTTCTCTTTGGATGTTAGCCAGTGTGTTGCATTTTGAATTTCACGTGCTTTTTAAGCTACGACTTCCCAATTCTTGTTTTCGAATTGCAGCATATGCTCTTCCATTTGCATAGTACTTTATGAATTTTAGTATGGTCTCAAAGACATGATGCATCATTTCCTTAAAAATGGAGAATAAGAGCAACCTTAGTAAGCCTCTTTAGCAAAAAGATTCAGATACACAGTTTTAAAAAGTTTCTGTGTATCGCAGAGCCATTAGAACAAAGTTGGAGGTAGGCTACAGGTCTTCTGCCACTCGGTTTCGTGTGCTTTCCACCAGCGCTCTGTACTGGGGCAGTGTGTTCCAGTGTCTTTATTAATGTTGTACTACAAAATATTGGAACCAAGCACAGGCTGGAATACAAGGTCTGAGCAGACTAGGGACAGCTCCTTTTCAAACTCCACCCTCATCCTTCTCCATCAGCATGCACACACATTTTCTTTAATGTGAGTGACATGGCCAAACAACTTCAGGCCCTAAATTTTGGATCTAAAGTTTTGTACATGATTAGCCATTGAGCCGATTATAATTTGTACCATTTATAGAAAATTCTTCATTGGCGTGGAAACATTGACAGGAATAGGAAACAGTCCTTAGTTCTGAACAATTTACTCTTTAGTTGGAGATAAAACCATTTTAAGCACAAATGCAACCAAGAAATAACAATACTCTAACAAGGAAATGATATACTTTACAAAGTAAGTATGCATGGACATAAATGGACAGGATTGGCCAGTTGCTTGTATCTCTGACCACTGCACACGCTGTCTCCTCTGTATTCAGCTTTCTTCCCTGCTCAATTCCAACTGAATTCTTGTTCAGGCAAGTCTTTCTGACTTCATCGATTAGACCAACCACTCCTACCACCCATTTTAAGTTGTGATATTTTCAATGGCCACATTTAATGTAGCTTCTATTTTACATTTATATGTGAAATTATTTGATTAACGTCCTTTCTCTGTTTGATTCTAAGCTCTGTGAGGTTAGAGACCGTTAGGGACTATGTTCTTATAATACAGTGCTTTGCATAGTGCTGTGCAAAAAATGTGTGATCAGTAATTATTTGTTGAATTAATTCATGAAACTTACCTGCCTAGATGAATGTTTATGGAAGGGCAAGCAATCCGAGGTATTGAACATACTCCAGAACTGGCTTTCAAGAACGGTTTTGTAACCTTGGCACTATTGACATTTTAGGGTAGATCATTCCGTGCTATGTTGTCCTGTGCAATGTGGGATGCTTAGCATCATCCCTGGCCTCTAGACACTAGATGTTAGTAGCACTCCCCTGAGTCCCACCCTCCCCCATCTCCCACCCTCCTCTTCCACCCAATCCCACCCAGTCTTGACAACTATAAACATGTCCAGAGATTGTCAAATGTCACTTGGGGGCAAAATTATCCCCGGCTGACAATCATTGCTTCAAAGTAACAATTAGACTTATCTCCCACATTTTCACAGCATGAATTGTGTACTTCATCAAAGCTAGCCTACTAAGAGTCATGCAAATCCACCTTGCACCATCCTATGTTATTGTTTAAGGTATTATTTTTGTTCATTGATCCTTCTTTAAATCCCCTCATTCTACTTCATTTTTTTTTTCACATTCTCTTCATTCTGTAGAGTCTGGTTCTGATTCCCATCATTTACATGAAGTTTTCTCTATCATCAGGGTCCTAGCAGGAAACAGAGGACACATTCAAAAGATAAAAGGACAATATACAAATGTAAGCAGAGTGTAGGCAAGTAAAAAATAAAAAGACAACACAGTATCCTACAGTTAAGATCCTAAGGCCTGACAGGATAGAGTGATGGAGTGGTTATCAAAACCTGAGAAGAAAGAGTCACCTTGACAGGCTCTGTGACTTTCAGGAAAGGGTTCAAGGCAAACCAAGGTGACCCCTTAGCAAACAAGCCAGGGAAGTAAGCAGTCTAATGTCACCCTTCTTCCCATCAATTCCTTTTATGGGTTCCCATTGACTGAACCCATTACAGAGTAAGAAAGCCTGTTCATGTAGCCCCTGGATCAAACTGTTGGGGCAGAGGTCAGATTGGACAAGAATAGATTGGCTGGAAACAATGGAGGATAATTCAGCTTACTTTCTCTCTGTACCTGTGTAAACAAAATAGGATTTCCCTGAGCATTTATAACATATAATTTGTATTATGCCTGTGAAATTAACTTGTATGGCAGACAGTAGCTCTTTCTTAATTGCCTTGATTTGTTTTCTAAAACCTATCCTCCTTTGGTTATATGTTAGCACACCGATTAGAGTGAACCTAAATGTCTTCAAAAGCAGGGACTGTGTTTTGCTTTCAGTACATTTCCTTGGACATCATTGATTACTAGAGGAGTTTAAAAACAATAATATTTTGTTCCTGTCTATATTAGTAGAAATGCTATTTCATTTGCTTATCCCCTGCATTGTTTGATAATGACGACAACTCCTTTCCTTAAAACTCTATTTTTCATCAGTTTCCGGGACAGTGAATCTTTGTTACTCCTCCTGCTCTCTGACCATTTCTTCTAATTCTTCTTTGTCCCATCTTCTCTCTGTGTGAATCTATAAATGGTAGTATTCTCTAGATTAATTTCTTTTTTGCTCTAAATATTCTTTGTAGGTAACATTATATACCCTCATTGATTTAACTCTACCACACACTCGTAATTTCTCAATCTGTCTCCAAGCATGGTCATGTGATGTCACAGAGGCCCTCAAGCAAAATGTTTTTTTCCAAAATTAAACTTAATGTCCTTTTCCCCCCCAAAGTAGCATTTCTTCCTGAAATCTCTGTGTCAAATGATAGCAACACAATCTACTTCAGAATCATCAAAACCCAAAACCCTCACAATAATCCTACTATCCAACACCCAAACCAGTTCACCTTTCTAATTATCCAATGCTAATCTTTTATAAATCCACTGTGGTTTATTTTCTAAGTAGCTTTCAAATCTGTTTGCTATATCTCATCCTTACTCTGATGTGGCTTAGTTGAAACCCTTGGAATCTTTGCCTGGTCTATTGTCAGAATCACCTTTCTTTTGTGTGTTATAAGAAGGAACTTCCAAGGCCAGGTATTAAAAGTGGTTCTCAAGAAGTCAGTCATACTCACAAGTCAGTCCAAAGCAGGGAGAAAATGTCAAATAGCTCCAAGTTAGATCATAAAAGTTCAGTAGCTAGAGACATAATGCAAACACCAAGTCCAAAGAGAAAGGAGCAAGATGATCAAGGAGAGAGCCAAGATTCAAGAACAAGAGGAAAACATGAAAAATGAGAATTAGGTAATTAGCTGGATTAACATTCAAAATATTTAGCAATCTGTATAGTTTTGGCACCCACCCCCCAGAAAGGATGCTGGCCATAGACTTACAGCGGTGGATACCTCACTCTATTTTGAGACTATCTGGTGGGGGCCCAAGGAGGGACCAGTATGGGTGGAAGGGCAAATAGAGGGCCTTTATGGGACTCAAGGTGGTGGCTTTCTACCACCTGATATGGAATTAGTACAGCTCAATTGTAATTTATCAGTATGTCAGCCAGGGGAGAAAGTGAGGGATAAATGGGTAAAATATCAATGGAGTGACTGCATCCGTAATGAACCACCAGGTCCTTGCATATGCTGTGCTTAATAAAACTGTATGGTTGAGATGGAATAAAAATTATATGGGCTATTCCCAATGGTATCCCCTTCTGATTCATTCTCTGTATTGCCACTTGTGATCTTTTGAAATAGAGATGATATCTTGGCACACTGTTGCTTAAACCTTTCTTGAGCTCTCTAGCTTCTTGGTATATACACAAGATGATTTTGCTCCTATTAATCACATCTGTGTAATTGCCCACTTTTTCTCAGCTTGCACTTTACAGTTTGTTAATACTGCACAGCGTTGAATTTTTCAAGCATAGTGAGCTTTCCCATTCTTTTGCCCCTTGGCTTTTACTGTCTGTTCTCACTTCCTGGAACTCACAGGTGCCCATGCGGACAACTCCTACTTGTCCTACAAGAAGCTAAAGTGTCATCTAATCCTAACAAGGGTCCTGACTCCTGCATCCTCCCCCTTGAATAAATTTATGTCCCCCCCCTTTTTTTTGTTTTTTGAATGAATGCATTTATGCCTCCTTGTACATTCTTTTTGTAGAAACCCTCAGAATTTGTCACGATGTTAAACAGCCTTCTTTCTGCCTCCTACATTAGACACCCAGTTTCTGTTCAAGGTCCTGATGATATTTATCTTTAAATCTTTAGCTTTGAGCACATTGTCTGTGTACTGTAAGCCCTGACTTTTTTTCTTTTTTTTTTTTTCTGTTTTGTAATGCATATGCCTGGCTTCAGCTTTGATTGCTAAGGCATCACATCTGAAATAATAAGGATTTACAAGATATTCTTTGAAAATAAACAGTTTATGAATTGTAATATTTCCTATGTTTGACATATTTCTTACATGGTATTTCAAATCTCTGGTGATTCTAATGAAATGGAACTAAGAGGCATTGGTATCAACTGTTAGAATACAAATTAAAGGATTGCAGCATTCACATTGTTTTTTGCATAATCCTATTATGCGGTGAATACAAATTTGGTGACTCCCATGATTTGGATGCTACCAGTTCTTCTTCAGCTATATCATCTCATCATATAATGCAGAAAGAGAAATACTTGCTTTGTGTCAGAATATTTTACTTTTGCTCACAAATTCGAGTTTCCTACCATCTTTACCTTCATTTGTAATTTGTTTTCTTAAGCAAATGATTTGTCTGATCTAAAAGTTGGTATAGCAATGACATGACTCTTTGTCTTCTCAAATCTGTACAATATTTTCATCACATTTAACACTTGCTACACAAAGAAAAAAATGGAAATTATTTTAAGGACTCAATATTTATGAGTCTTTTGGTAACTGCGATATCCTTTCTGTCTTGAATTCTTCTGCATTCCAATTCTTTCTAGCTAGAACCACCCTAATTGCTAATAGACGCACTGACTTTATTGTCACTGTCCTGCCTATCACACTGCTCCCAAATGCTGTTCGATTCTATTCCTGATGCTCCCAAACCTGCCGCATTCTATCTGCCAGCTATATTGACCATGTCTTCCAAGAATCCACTTTTCACTATAATGAATGATTTGCCTACAGTGTTTTTGCTAATTGTTCATTGCTCTGTATCTGTGCTCCTTGATGTCTTCGGCTAAGTGAACATAATCTATTGCTGCTTGTAGCAATTTTTCCAAATACAATCTAAACTTCAGTGTCAAAAAAATAGTTACGATGACCTCCACAAAGACTTATTTGATTGTGTTATCCAAAGAGTTTTTTCTTTTATAAATACATATACAAAGAATTAGCACTGTTCTACCTTTGAAGAGTCTCACTGCTTCATGTGTGAATCCTATCCTCAATTTCTCAGGGGAAAGGGAAAATAATTTGTATAAAATGTTTTTAGATGCTTCACATAGTACTAGTTGCAATATGTGATAGAAATAGAAGTACAAGTATAATGTGCCATATGGAGCCAACTTGCCTGGTTTTGCCCATTCTGGGCATCAGTATCTTCAATGTATCTATCCAGTAATGCATGACCAATTTATTCTGGTTGAAAAATCAACTCATATTTGTAATATACTTTACGTTTTGAAAAGAAGTTTCACATAGTATCTCATTTGATCTTAACAATTAAGCATATTAAGCAGAAGTTTCAATAATATTGATTACTGTTTTTAATAAAAACTCATGAAATATCAACATGACTAATATATTACTTTAATAATATGCATTCTAGTATAAATATAAGTTTCATATTTAAATAAATTATTCATATTATATATTATTTAATAGAAGATGTAGCACAGGAAGTAATATAAAATTTTCTACAATAACCGTGATAACCGTGATAATGATTATTTGTTATAAATGGCTACTTACTGAATGCTTGCTTTGTGCACATACTCTACTAGATACTTTAGAAATATTATATCATATCCTCACAGCATTCCTGAGACACAGGTTTCCTCCCTATTTTATATGTGAGGAAATTGAGGTTCAGACAACCTGGCTTATCTTAGGTCACGCAATTATTACTTGGCCAACTAAAATTTCAGGCCCGTATTTCAATAGTTTTGGAGTCCTCCATCTTTCCCCTGGACTAAGCTCCACCTCTTAATCCCCATTCAACAATAACTGACATTCATCAAAAAAAGCAATGCAGGCAGACTTTGAATTTCAATCTAGTTTTACTTCCATTATATTGCAAATTGCCTTCAAATGCTATGCTAATCTGTTATTTTAAACTCCTTTTAGTACATATCATAATTATGACATCTAATAAACATTAACCTTTTGATGGAAGTAATTTCAAGCCTACATGAACATTATCCAATTAATTATTCAAAGACATTGTTGGATAATAATTGTGAAACCAATTATTGTAGATCAAACTGGTCACAAAATGGATTTTCTTTTCCATTATGCCAACAAAACTCTGTAAATCTAATCCATGTCTTTTCATTCTGGGAAACCACTTTAGAAAATGAAAAATATAAAGAGAATCCATTTTAAGAACAAATACAGTGCTCAAATGATCAATTTAGCCTCAACTGAAATGTGAATGTTTTACCTACCGAGTGTATCATCCAGATGTGTTAACAAAGCTGATGTGACTCACACATATTTTCTCTTCCTAGCTGCCCTCCCTGCTGCCTGTGTGAATCCAGTGTACCATTCTTTGAGAGAGTCAGGAGTTGTGTTAAGGCTGTGAATGAGCAGCTGATTTCAGCTTGACCAGGTTTCAGTAAGAAATTAATCTAGTTCTTTCTCATTTTTACTTCAGAGCCAGGTTGTAATCTGAGAAGCAAAAAATCTTTTACTGAAATCTAGATTCTTGATATTTGAAGCATGGTCATCAGACCAGCAGCTTTGCACCCTCTGGGAGTTCACTGGCCATGCAGATAAGACAACTAAGTTAAAATAAGAACCTCCAAAACAAAATATTGACTATGTAAAAATTACACTTAGTGAAATCTTTCTGCTTACTCTTACTACTCAATTAACCACTAGTGAATTCCTGGGAGCTTGTACATTTGAAAGAAGAGTTTCTCTTTCCCTTGTTTTATACCTTCACTTATGCTCCTTGCCATAAAGTCTCTTAGCTTTTAAGTGGACTGAACTAGATTGTAACATGAACATAACGTCAGGATCTGACATTCATTGAGGTAGTCATGCAGATGAAATAGAATTTCCTTTAAAACACTTATGGATATCCATTGGAAACTTAAATTTTAAAATTGGTTTTATAACTTTTAAATAGACTAAAATGTTTAGACTTCATTTTTTACAGATAGTCCCTGCATAATTGCAGCATTACAGCTATATGAAGGAAATTTTTTTTTAGAATGGACTTATTTTGGGGAGGGATAAAGGTCTAAATGTAAGTCACACACCTTCTGGAATAGGTCAGTCTATCAGATATGCAATCAGCATGTGCAGCCCAAGAGGCTTTCTTCAATAATTTCTTTCTTCCTTATTTTCTTTTCCTCTTTCCATCCTTCCAAAAAAATGCATTGGTGATCTTGCTAAATGCCAGGTATTGTGCTAGACCCTAGGGATACAAAATAAGGAAGACACGCATCCTATCTTTAAGAAAGTAAAGTTCTTGAGCCGGCCGAGTGGCATGTTGGTTAAGAGTTGGCTTGGGATGCCAGTTCTGAGCAGCAGGGCCCTGGTTCGGATCCCACATGTGGGCCAGTGATGCTGCACCTTCTACAGCTAAGATGGTAAACAACAGGTCAACCTGGAGCTGGGCTGCAGTGAGTTGTGGTGACAGCATAGGCTGCAGTGGAGCTGCAGTGGGCTGCCGTAGCTACTGTGAGTGGCCAGCAGCCAGCGTGAGTGGCCAGCAGTTGGCATGAGCTGTCAAGGGCTGCTCTGAGCGGCTGTCCAGGGGCCGGCGACCTATCTGCCTCACCTGGGAAGAGCGCAATAATAATACAAACATGGGCCAGTGAAGCGATGTCCTCCACAACTAGACTGAAGAACAAAAGGAGAGCATCTTGTCTGTTCCCCTTCCCTGATTCCCCAATAAAAAATAAAAAAAAGTAAAGTTCTTAAACATCGAACTGTCTCAATCAAATACTTTGACATTTTAGCATATGAGAGGTATAGTAAAGAAACAAATGCATTCTAACAGATTCCCCCAGGCTAAATATGTCATGCAGGATGACCTAGTTTATGCTGGCAATATTCTTCTGATTTCAATGACTTAAAACAACAGAATTTTATGCCTTGTTCACGTTTCTTGCCCATCTTGGATTGGTAGAGAGTTTTACTTCTTGTGGTTCTCACTAAGGGACCCAAGCTAAGGGAAACTCCTAATCTACATGCCCATGATTCTCAATGCAGGAAAATGGTAATATGAACCCTTGTACAATAGTTCTTACTTCTACTCACATATTATTGGCCAAAGCACATTACATGGCCACAACTAACTTCAAAGGTGGTTAGGATATACAATCCTACTACATCTTGGAAAATAGAGAGCCAGAAATAGTTGGTGAACAGGACTAATCACTTGTATACCAAGAGGCTTACCAAGAGACATTCCGAATTACTCTTATCACACTTAGCATGAGACTCTTCATGCTTCTAGGTCTCTAAGATTTTTTGTCCTTCAAGTAGCTTTTTTATACACTTACAGACCCAGGACTTTCATGTTTGTATAGAATGCCCAATACTTATACACAAGTACTTCATATTTACCCTTTGCTTGCTTAAAATTAAACCTGGGTCCTTGCATTCTTTTGGTAATTATTTTTTTATTACATTTATTGGTGTTTCTCTCATCACTGTGTATGTTCTCTTGGTATTTTATGACTTCTACTGGGGTCATATATGCAAAATTCTAGTATCTTGCCCTGTATTTCAAATGAATCATTTGATTATAGTTACATTGTTCGCTAAAGGATGGCCATTTGTGGATTTTCTGATAGTATGTATTATCTATTGAATATTTATAATTTTACTATTTTTAAATTAATCATTTTACAAAAAAAATTTTTTTTTCACAACCTGTCATTACAGAAGTTAAATGCGAAGTTCAACCATGTGACTGTACATAAGGTTTTGCACTTCTGCTAGACCTTTACAGCCTGGGTGACATTCCTGGATCACTCACACATTGTCCCTTGTTGTCTTAGGCATTTTTGCAGGATCTTTCCACCTCAGTCTAGCTCTTTGTTTTCTGGGTATGGCTCTGTTTAAGAATTCCCGCTTTACATGTCCTTGCACATACCTGTCGCCTACAAATATGCCTTCAAATTTAACAGTTTATGAACTTTCAAAAGTGTTTTCTGTCATTGGTGATATGGTCTTATTTTTTAATGTTCAGGGGAAACCATAGATAATGCTGGAACTGCTCAAGAATCAAAGGTAGCATTTATGTTTTTTCATGTCTGCTATGCAGCCCTTTCTAGATCTTCTATTTGGTCTGTAGCTGAATAACAGATGGCACCTTAAGGATGAATAAGTAATAAAATAATATCTGAGAACTGGAATAGGGCTTTGAGGCCATCTACTCGAACTTCCTAGCAAAGTCTGGAACCTGCACAACTGTGAAGTTGAAGCGATTGAGTCTGGTACCCTAACCTGAGAGAATGGCATGAACTAAAGCAAAGCCAAAGAAAAACGTAAAACCTCTTGGAGAGAGAATAAATTAAAAGGTTTATCTAAAGCTTTGGTTCAAATGAAGAATTCACAGAATACTAGGAAGCTGACACTGAAAAGCTAGTTTGGGGTCACAGTGTTCAAAGGCCATGCGAAGGAAGTAGTTTAGATTTCATGTCTTAAGGTTTGGGGGCTTCTTATTGGAGTTAGTGAGATGGCATTAAAAGATTCATGTGGAGGAATTACTCTGAACTATAGCTCCTATTCTCTTAAAGAAATGCAAGGGATTTCCTTAGGAGAAAAGAGATTTAATGTCATAGGTAGGGATTTTCAAAATAGAAGCAGTTATTTATAGTACAATGAGATTAATGGACTGGTCATAGCAGAGAATAACCTCTCTCTTTCCAGGTATTGAATGTAGGTGACCTAATAGTTCTCTTTCATCTTGGATTTTTATGGCACTGATTACATTAATTAGGAGAAGACACTGTATAATAAAGCTCATCAGGAAAAAAAATTAATAGGTTACTTTAATAAGTTTTCTCTGTGATTTGTGTTGCTGATATGAACGGCAATTATCCAGCTAAGTAATGAGCCACTAATGAACATGTCTGTCTCAGATTACATTGCAAGTGCACGAGAGGAAGTATACGACAAAGGCAAGCAGTGATTTCTTTTCTATCGGTAAGCAATTTTGACAGGAATTTGTAAAAACCCACAACAGTGAGTCTCATTATTTATTAGTATGACCCTCAAAATATACCTCCTTGAGGTTTATCCTACAATTATTTAATTTTCTGTCTCTTCTTTAGACAGTTACCCTACTATACACAGATTCATTAAAACCCTTTTTCAAGGCTGGTAGTTATCAGTTGTACAAAGTAGACTCATACAGGTGAGATGGGAACATTTGATCATTTATCCTAGCAGACAAACTCTACAGGATTGTCTGAGTATTTAGAACTGTGTCTTAATAGCTAAGTAAATTATTCAATATGGCTGGCTTTTGAAAGTCATTTCAAATGTTCTAGTTTCATGGCTCAAAATGAAGCTTTCCTTGATGAGAGTTCAAATAACATATGATTGGGCAGTTTAGTGTGATGTTGAGAAAATAACAGAGAGATTTAGGAGATTTGAATTTAAGTAATTTACATCTATCTCTAGTTGTAGAATTTTGGTCAAATCTTTTAATCTTGTCCATATATTTTTTTTTCATTTGCGTAATTTGGCTCATATTTTCTCTAAATTTCTTTTCAGTACTAAAATTTTATAATTCAAATTACATTATTTTCAAAGCACAATATAATCAGAACTATTTACTGAATTGAATGTTTCTACTGTCTGTTTGTCACTAATCATAAAATACAATAAGTATGTGTGACTTTTAATTTTGTTTTGCCTATCCTACTTCAGCTGTATTGTACAATTCTTGAAATCAAGGTTAAATCTAATAAAAAATTGTCCCTAAGTTAAACACATTCTAAATAAAGCCTTCTTCTTATTGATAACAAGTTTGGTATTGATAACAAGTTTGGAAAAGCCAGATCTTTACTGTGAACCTTGAGAGGCTAACATTTCTGGTAGTATTAACACAATTTTAAATTTAGTAACTGGTACTAGTAGAGGACTAATCTAAGCAGAACAGTGGAATTACACTTTGTTTATTACTAGAGTTGTTCACAGTTATTTACTGAATCCATCCAGTCTTTGGAGAATTTTTACACATTGCGATGATTTACATGAGCAAATCACGTGTCTTACCTCTCTTTCAGGTATTTACAAAATAGGGCAAAAATAGTTTTAAGAGGGAACTCTACTAAACACAGAGTCTAATTTTCTTTTCAATGAAACTTTTAGTTGGTAGCTTTCTTTTCCTCTTACCATGTAAAACAATATTGACTTCACTTGGTTTTTCCTTTTTAGTCAACTTCCTGATTCAAATGATGAGCATTTAAGTTTATTTAAACATAGATATTTTTTTCATGGCACCTATATTGAAATAAGAGATAGGACTATCCTTTCTCTTTAGAGAGAAAATAATAGCTCTTCTCTTTAGTGACAGTGTGGGGGGGGGAGGGGGAATGTGAAATCTCCACACAAAATTGTGCCTTCACATGTCCTTTATGTGTGTTCTTTGTGCAAATGCATAATCTCGCCTATGAAGTACATCACTTTCTGGATTCTCTTGATATGTTAAGGAGAATGCAGATCCCAAAACATGCCAAGTCGCCAGCATCTCTGTTGCATAAATTTGTGTTAATATTTTACTTCTTCCCAGGAGTAACTCAGTCTTTTCAGTTAGCTCATACAAGAGGCGAGAAAATAGATACTAAATGATTTTGCTTTTGCTCCATTGAACAAAACAACCTTGAGAGATGCCGTGGTAAGCCTTCCAGATATTCATTAATCCTTTGTTCGTATTTATTCCGTCATACCGAGAGTGCTGACTAGCTGGCCAACTGACAGCTCATTAGAGTCGTCTGGGCTCTTTCTAACCCGTCATCCACATATGCCAAAAGAAACAGCCATGAGTCTTTTTTTCATTTCTCTATAAGCCGGCATAATAAAAAATCCTACCTTAACATCTTTAGCATCGATTGTTACCAACACCGATACCTACTGAAGCTCCCGTGCACACTCACAAATGATATATTTTATTTCGGATGAGATATGTACTCACTTTCTATTAAAATCATCTTGTCTCTAGCCTCTGTGCTTGTAAGGGACAGTCATTTTCATAATAGCAAAAGCACAACCACTGAAGATGTTTTTATCTTATTATTCTGACTCAGTATCTATAATACAGTTTTCAGATACCATGTTTTAAAATATCAGCAGTGTTCTCAGAACACAGACACTTTATTCAGGGTTGCTTAAAACATAAGAAATACATGACTCATTCTCAAAGAAAAGAGGTAGGGGCTGTATCTTTTCTAGAAAATTCTGAGTCAGAAATGACCCACCCAGAATACAATTGCCTTTTTAAAAAATTTAAGGTAGCAAAAGTATAAAATGGAAGACACAGAGGCACATAATTTAAAAGACCTATACCGTAGGGATAATTAAATTGAAGCAGAATTGTAAGAAAACATGAACAATTCAACCAATACAAGATACATTATAAAACCATATACCTCCTCCATAAACACATCTAAGGAATCATCATTCAATATTTCTGTAATTAAAAGTTATTTTCTTCAAAGAAAAATAATTCTTTAAACGTGCTGAGCCTAGAAATTCCGACTTAAAATTAACTGCCTTGTATTTCATCAGTATTGCTAAAATATGGTCTCCTCTGTTGGAGGAGTTTTGAAAAATTTATAACTACCGCATTTGTAAACTCAGTAGTCATTTAGTTACTAAAGTAAAGTGAATTTAGGTTCATTTATCTGCAAAATACTAACCTAGAATAGCTGCAAAGTGCATTCCACAGAGCCCTGAGACCCCATAAGGTCAAAACTATTTTCATAATAATATTAAGTTGTTATTAGCCTCTTTCACTCTGAAGCTTCTGGCCCTTTAGCACAACTCAGAGCAAGGGATTTAAATTGCATTAGTACTCATTGTTTTCTTTGTGGTCATACAGTACTAAAACAAATAAACAAACAAGAAAAAGAGAGTTATACTTAAAAATGCCCTTGACGAATCAGTACAAATTATGAATTTTATTGACTCTCTACCCTTGAGTACCTGTCACTTTAATATTTTGTTGAGGAAATGACATAAAGCTTTTCTGTGGCATATAGAAGTATAAAAGTAGTTGCAGCTTCTCCACACATAAAGATTTATCTATGAGCTTGGTAGTAATATTAATAAATGTGATTCTTTTGATATTGTATAATCAGCATATTGACATTTAGAAGATCAGCATCACTCAGAAACCAGTATTCTCCAAATGATCAATACATGATGTTACAAAATCAGACATGAGTAAAAAAATCCATTCAAAATGGAAGATAGATAAATGGATTTAAATGTAAGCAGGTACAAGCCATTTACTCATACGGTTTTAGACTCTACAATGCAACTACCTTTTAGTCACGTTTTAGTATAATAGCAAAGAGAAATATCCAAAATTACCCAGAAAGTCTATTCAAATACTCCTCCCATTCCCAACTTTGTAAGCCCATTGTCTTGATATACTACGCCAAAACAATTCATTGTAACATATTAAAAAACAAACAAACAAACAAAAAAAAAACCCAGGTATCAGAATCCAACTTTCTTATTTTTGGCCAGACATAACAAGAATTGTAGAAATATAACCCAGTGTCTTTCTTATCACAAATTTATTTTGCTTTGGAAAATGCAGTTTAATAAAAAGTTTTTAGGCTAATAAGCAATGATTTATCATTGCTATTTCAAATGAATTCATAAATATAATTAAAAGTCTTAGTTTTAATTTCGAACATGGTAAATATCAATACATATAACTCACATAAACCATTAGGAGCCACTGGTCTAGAACCTTGCTTTTTAGTCTCATATTTTGATCTCCAGAGAAAGATGGGTGTTTTCTCTTGTCCTTGATTTTGCTTTTGCTTTTGAGAAATATCTGTCCTGGTGAAAATTGCCTCAATAATTTCCAAGCTTCTCCATTAAGAATCCTTGCTTTCCTTTATGTCCTCAAATTGCCTAGAACCCTTCACACCCTACATTAGATCTCCTTTTCCTGATTAGGGCACATGTAGTAAAATAGAATGACAGAGTCCAGATTTTAAAATGCATCCCTACTTGAAAATTAAAAGAGGGGTTAGAGCTTATAAGCTTTAGTCAGCTGATAATGGTAAAGATCCTCAAGTAGCAGTTGACTTGGGTCACAGCAGGCTATGACTGTTGACACCTATAATACTTTGAGGACCAAGGCCATTAATTAATTACTTATATCTTGTTAAATATGAAGGAAAGCTTGGGGGTATGTGAAGTATATACTGCGGGTATATCTTTACTTTCCTAAGTATAATTCTTGTTGGTATAAACGTTTCTTCTTGTCCAATTTATACTCAATATGTATGTGCATGTTGTTATACTAGAAATGTTGATGTATTTGTAAAAATTTCCCTTGGAACATCCTGGCTTTCATATATATA
>NW_017731539.1:2466866-2484465 GCF_001890085.2 Hipposideros armiger
ATTCTTCAATTATTACTATAATTCTTCACTTATAAGCAGCTTGGTTCACTTGCTAGTCAAAATGCCTTATACTCCTTTTGTTGATAATTTCCTTTTAGACCTGAAGGTAACAGTAACTGTGACATTAACAGACTGTTATCTTAAAAGCAGCATGACACCTCAAAATTTACTGTTCTCTGTCCTATTCAGTTGGCCAGTCCTATGCTAGCTAAGAATCACAGATTCTATCTTTTAAAATGGAAGCATCTCTCGAAAATTAATTAAAGCAGAGTACTTGCTGAAATTGAATTTTTATAATGAATGTTTCCATTTTTATCAGAGCAATGTTGGTTGCAAAATGCTTTATATGACTATTAATAAACACCTTGGGCAGAAAATAACATCAGGTTGAAATCTACCAAAACATGTATTAATTGCCCTATACAACATGCTCTGTTTTGTCTTATTGCTTAAATTAGATGGAGTTGCCAAGGCAACCCTTGCATCCTACAATGCCACTATGGCTAAAAGAGGGCATACTAAACTCCATGCTCCACTTACAGAAAGTTTAACAGGAAAGCTGCACAGAAATGAAGATCTCTCATTGTTTACACTTGACTGCAGACACATTCACACTGACATACAGCATTCAGTAACAAACAATATTAGATGGAGAACAAGCCAGTTCAGATACCAGTTATTTTCAATGCACTGTTGAAACTGACAGCAAAAGCTTTCCATATGGGCACTAAAGTCACATAACACATGAAATTAAAACAATATTCTTTTAACCTCCCAGCTCTACCTTCCCAGTAAATGGAAAAAGCAATTGATCTGATGCTACAAGTGAGATTCTAAGGCCTGTTCCTCCATAAGGCAACTATTTCCTCATTATTTACCCATTAGTGTATTCACTCATTGCTTTACTTTATTGTATTATTAAGTACAAAGTGCCTTGATAGTTGCTGAAGGGTGGCAATTTTTTTCTCCTAAAATTTAGAGGCTTATATTTTACTAGAGTAAGGGTATTACTGAAGGTAATGTTTTCTACTTCCTATAAAAACCAACAACAAAAATCTCAGTGGCTTAACAACTTGAAGCTTTACTCTAGTTCATGTCATAACCTGATGGATGGCTGTTTCCAAGTAAGGGACTCAGAGGTCTAGCCTCCTTTCATCTGGTGAAACACAACACATGGTATCTACAGTTGCCATAGAAGGGTAAGAAAAAGTGTGATTACACAGGGGCTTTGATGGTAGAAGTGCAGTAGTTTTTATCATGTTTCACATGATTCCTCCTTGTCCAGTGGTCTATGCACTAAAAAGACAAGTTATATGCCTCCTGTCAAATCCCATACATAGTGACAGAACAGGAACCGGATAATCCAAAGGACCTCACTATTCAGAAAAATGGGACAAATGGAAAACATGGCAGTTGCCACTTCCTAGTATCTGAAGTTCTGTTTGACAGCTATTTTAAAGGACCCTCCACTGGGGGTGAAAGGATGGTTACCTTATTAAGGTCTGTTACTTCTCTTGCCCATTGGTCTCTGTGGTACCTGATCTTAACCTCTAATTAAAGCATTCAGGATCATGCTTTCTTCAAGGCCTATATAAATCTAAAAATTAATTTTTGTCCATGAAAAGTTGGGAACTGAAGGGTTGAGTGAGGCCTTGAGTAGTCAGCCATATTTAAGACATATATCCGATTTATTTATTTGTTTTCTTAAAACAAGTACTAATTTTTTTTTTACATTTCTTAACTTGGTTTACCTTTAAATTAATTTTCTAGCCTTATAACATTATTTAATTCAGTTGCCAACAGAACTCTTTTTATACTACTCTGATTTTTATAGAGTTATAATTTCTTTTGAGCTATGTTGCTCAGTACTAAACTACATGATAAAAATTACACATACAATGCAATAGATAGATGATATATTATAGAATTGTACATTTGAAACATAATTTTACTAGCCAATGTCACCTCAATAAATTTAATAAAAATTAAAACAAAAATTATTAACACCTATTTAAGTATGCCTTTTAAGGTCTAAGTTCTACCAATCTTGCCAGATAAAGGAGATAAGTCTGAATAACTTGAGGGAAAGTTTCAGTGAAGAGGTATATGGAATAAAAAGATAATTAGCTCCGGCATCACAAACTTCACTTCTGCCATATTATTCATAAGTAAATAGAATGTATAACTAGTAAATGGTCATTTCAGAAGTAGATAATAGGCTTCAGTGGAAAAAAAAGATAAATATTTGTGAATTCAAAAGGTAACAAGCTACTTCCACTCACCTCCATAATTTATTTTAGTATTAAATAATGTAGCTCTTAGTTCCTTTCTTTGGATAATGTGAGACTGGGAAAATTTGGTGTACACAGTTTAATTTACCCAAATAGGGAATAATACTTGAATAAAGAATAGGTTCAGATGGGCACTTGTCTTATTAGGGAGACCACTTCATGGACGGTGTAGATGCCTGACCACTGCACTGTACACCTGAAGCTGAAGCTGAATAATATTGAATGTCAACTATAATTTTACATATATAGAGAGAGAGAGAGAGAGAGAGAGAGAGAGAGAGAGAGAGAGAGAGACTATATATGGAATGTGGAGTGCAGCATAGGGAATAAAGTCAATGGAATTGGAAAAGCCATATAAGATGTCAGAGGGGTAGCATATTGGGGAGGGTGGTTATCACTTTGTGAGGGGTGTAAATGTCTAATTATTATTGTTTTGTACACCTGGAACTAATTTAAAAAAATTAAAAAAAAAGAAAGGTGAAAGGTTCTGATGATGAAGTCATTTGGAATTTACAATTGATAAGAACAGTTAATGTTTACTGAATACTAAATAGATGTACAGCACCTAGAGAATATGTTAATGAATGTCTAATTAAAAATGTATCAGTGAATGAAGAGATTAGTGGCACTTTTATCTCCATCTTACAAATGAGGAAACTAAGATTTAGCGAAGTTAAGTATCTTGCCTAAGATCCCAGTGCTGGTAGGTGGCAGAGACATGATCCCCTGAGGGCTATCTAACTCCAACATCCATAGTACACTGTCACTTAAAAAAAGTTTACAATGAAATATGTTAGAGGTTTGTTTTATTTTGTTTTATAAATAGGGCATAAGGTTTCAAATTGCCTGACAACAGCATAGTTTAGGGTTTCTAGAATGCCCGCATAAAGAGAAAATGAGAGAGATATAAACATCCAAGTAATCAACAATGTCAGGTTATCAGGAGACCCAATCCTCACCATGAATAAAGTAAAAGAAGGTATAGCAATAACATCCCCGTAAGTGGTCTGAAGAGTCATTTTATGAAAAAAACATACCCTAAATCCCAGGGAGGATTTCAAAATAAATAATGCTGCTATCCTCTTCATCCTTATTCTTTTCAGCAGTTTCCCATTTTTATCTTAGCAGTGTGCAAACAGAAAATGATACTAGACATTGGTCTTCCATATTAGTGCATACTTCTATAAATATTTTCCTTAAAACATGATGCCCCAAACTGCAGACAAGTCTACAGATGTTATCTGACCTGTGCCAACAGCAATATAGTTGCTGACTTTCTAATATATAGCATTTTTCTATTAGCCCAAAATTGCTTTCATTTTTTTGTAACTATACCACACTACTGTCTGATCATACTAAGAATGCAGTCTAATAAACTGCCCTCTCATTCTGTATGAACAACTTTTTAAATAAGTTCTCAAGCATCTCTGCATTTTTAAATAATTTTTGAACCCATGTATAATACTTTTAATCCTAATTATAATCCTAATTAATATTCATGCTTTCAGTTTTGACCCTATTTTCAAGTGTATCCAATTCTGACACTGATTTCCCATCTATTCTGCATTTTAGCTTTGCAAAATTGTGTTTCTTGCATTACACATACCTGCTTTAGAAGTCATTTTTTGAGTCAAATACAAATAAGTAGATAGACAGATGATAGATAGATAGATAGATAGATAGAGATAGATAGATAGATAGATAGATAGATAGATAGATAGATAGATAGATGATAGATAGTATTATTGACAGGGCTGCAAAGTCCTGTAGCTCTTGGCATTTGATGTCCAAAGTGACACTGAGAAGAGGGCCAATGTCACATGCTGTGTGTACATTGTTCAACAAACTGCAAACATATGTACAGCACTAGCATCAGTTAATATTTTTATATATTGTAAAACAGACTATCATGAGAAGCACTTTCATATAGTTGTTTAAATCAATATTCTTCCCTTTGCAGTTCAGGAACTGGGTATGAAAAAGAGGTAAAGAATGGCAATCATCAGTAATTAACACTAGTGAAACCTATGGGAAAGATAAATTGCCAAAGGAATGCATGCAACATTAATAGAATGGAGTAGGGGCTATGACTCTGAATTCATCAAAAAAAAAAATAAGGGGTCTTCAGAGGGAAAGGGTCCAATTTATGAAACTAAGAGGAAACTGTAAGAGAGATTGAAGAAGAAGAACACAGTGTTTTGAAAACAAAAGGAGGAACAATTATCTTTCAGATGGTTCAGTTCTGAAGTTGACCTCCACATGCAATTCAAGCAGGCAAAAGTCACAGTGCATAATGTTGATAGTTTAAATATGAAACCTGGAAATAACTTAGAAATCAAGAACCTGAAAACAGCAGCTAGAAGTTGATACCTGGTTCTATGTAAAATGGATAAAGTTACTAATAAAAGTAAGCTTAAAAAAAGAATAAATTCTTATGGGGGATGTGGTATCTTCAAATACATAGAGGGCCAACAATATGTATTGTGTATAGCTGCCAATATAGCTGCCAATAGGCTGTGCTATTAATGGGATGCCTTTTAGGGTAGGTGGAAATGCTCCTTTTTAAATGAGTGTCATTTGTCATCTACTCTTTTGATTAACCAATGTTTATTGAGTCAGACAATATGTCAGATACTTTTTAAAGTGCCAAGGACATAGTGATGACTGAGATGGGCACAGTCTTGACTTCATGGAGCCTAAAGACTAGCTAAAGAAGGGAGATAGAAAACCCACATATAAATGATTATTTAAATGTTAATTATGGTAAACTCAATGAAAGACAAGTGCAAGATCTACAGTAACGCATAGTGGGAGAATTAGGCCAGTCTGGGAGGGTCCATGAAGGCTGCCCTGTGTGGAGATGACGTTCTAGCTGAGAGAAGATTGCCAAATAAAGGGGTGGAAGAAGCTGATGAGCTGCAGACTCAAGCTGCTCGTGTCAAATAAGGAGCTAAAAGAAAGCCAAGGTAGATAGAGAGGTGTCAACATGGGGAAGGGTGTTCTTAAGTGGAACGAGGAGGCTGTGCAGGGTCCAGATCATGCAGGGTTTTCTGTGAGCTTTTAGTCCTCATCTTAATATTAACAAGTATTCATTGGAAAAAAACAAAAAAAAACAAGGGACGTGGGTTGGTTTCAGAAGGTCACTCCAGTTGCTGAGAGGAAAATAGATGACTGGGGCTGGGAGAGAATAAGGAAGTAACAATTATGAGGATCCTGCCATAGTTTAATCAGGAAATAGTGGTAGCTTGGGGTATAATACAACTACTCTATACTAATAGTGCTACTATGATATTTATTATATTACTACCAATCTTATATTATTCTAGACTATAATGCATTATTTTATTAGTACTATTATATAAAATATAAGTAACATTCATTTATAGTCATGTATGTGAATTCAGTATATTTTTAAACATTTATTTTAATGTTCAAATGGTTAAAAGATTATTTATGAGAAATGCAACAGTGAGAAATTCTGCTTTGGATAAAAGGTTTGACTAGCTTATGTCTAAGGGTCATTTCAAGAAAGTGTATAATCTTATTATTTTGTAACACCTTAATATCTACTTACTATATTGCAATTCCATGGAAAGAGAATAGACTTCGAATCCATTGTCATAGCTCTACTGGGGGTGGGGGAGTAGGGAATTAGAATTTCATTTGGTTCACTGTAGTCTTGTTTTTTCAACCTCAGAAGGCATGACAGAGGTGGCCTATATATTTATTTTTCAGAATACTTAATTCTCTCCTGATAACTGCTGAAGTTAATATGTTGACAGTGTGACAGTAGTGGAGGATAACAAGCAATTACAAACACTAAAACTAAAATAAACTATGCAGTGAGACTGGCTGCATTTCGGTGGGTTGATCATGATTAAAGACCTGTGAAAATCCTCCAGAATTATTCTCGGGCATGCTAAGATTCTGATGGGAGGGCTCTTACGGCTCCCTCAGCATTTGAATCATTACCAGGCTCTCTCAGAGAGACTGGAGATTTTCAATTAAGCCTTTGTAAATAAAGACAAAACTCTTTCCTGAAGCAATTGTCTGGAAATCAGTGGCAACCCAATTTTAAACATGCAGCGTGGCCATTAATTGGCTGGGTGCCTGTAGTGGGTGGGAGGGGTTAGGGAGAAAGTATGTCAGAATAGAACATAAGGCACAATTTAGCGTTCCTTGGCAAGCTTGCTTTCCTATAGTCCCATCAGAAGGGACAGTATGACTGAAGATCTTGAATTATCTTTCCAATTTAATATCTATTGGTTATGTACTCAATTGTATTTATTTTTTAATACTGTTTTTTAGCTCAATAGACTTTAGTGAGGGAAAGCCAATAGTATAATAAACTATTGGAAATTGAATTAAATAAATTAGCTTTCATCAATACACATAATCTCAATGCGTTAAAAAAAAAGGAATGTTGTTTGCCAGAAGTGGTTTCAGTTTTAATTTTATATGACTGTGGGGTAAAATTTTCCATAATATTAAGTTCACAAATCCTAGAGTGTTTTGTTTTTCCAGAATTAGTAGTAATGAATATGAAGGGGAACTTTTTGAGGCAATTGTTCAGGGCTTTCTGAATTCAGTTCTTCACACATAGGCTGAAAAAATAAGCTAATGCTCTGTTTGGATAACAGCTCAAAAGATCAGATAATTAAAACCATACATCCCTTGGTATTATATAATAGCCTGCATATTTTTATGGAATTTAAGATTTATGATCAAGGATAACAGATTATGCAGACATGAAAGGAAATATACAGGGTGGTACAAACACTTTAGTTGGCAAATAAGAGTACAGAGAATCAGATACATAAGTTCTCCAAACTCAAAATGCTAGTCAAAATGATGGATGCAGAATTTTAATCCAGGTCTTAACTTTTACTCTATCATATACACCATGATTGAGTTACTAGGGGGTCATGTCTTGTCATTTTAGTGTTCTCTGAAACATTAACGTTTTCCATTTAAATAAGTAAAAATCCTTAGTTCTTCCCACTAGTGACAAACATGTTGTTTCCCATACTTGCTTTTCATGTAAATTAAGTTTATAGCAAGGGGATATTTGTGGAACTCAGCTGAAAAGGCAAGTGTATTCTGAAAACCTCTCGAGCAGTCCTGCTTCAATGCCAAGTAGGGGCCCTGAGTGATGGTCACAACAAAATCTTGATTGTCTTGGATCTGCCTATGCTCTGATTGGTTGTGAGGGCTCTTTCTCATGATTCATAATGAGCAATATGGAAAATGCCTGGTTTTGTAAATGAATTACTTTTAACAAAATAAAACAGAAAGCTATAAATGAATCTCCATAATGCTATCACTCTCATTCACTTGCAATCTTTTGATTTTTGCAGGAATAGAAATAGATGAAATTTTGGTCACAGATATCAGAATTTCACATGAAAGTGTGTTTACTTCATGTGATTTGAGTGGAAAAAAAAAAGGTGGTGACACTGCTGAAGTAAATATATTTCATCCTCGTTCTCTGTACAACAACCCATAACCATGTGCTTTCAGATTTCTTAAATGACTGACCCTTCCTTAAAATCTTGAGTTTCTTCTCAAATTCTGTGCCTGGTTTCCTATCCTTTATGTTTCTTCTACATAGCTACAAAGTAAGCGAAAAAGCAGGTAAGACAAGTGAGGAGATTCATATCTACTAAGAGTCTATCATATAGATGCTCTCTATAGATACATGTTTATATTACTTAAATCTCTCAATCACCCTATGAGGTTCTATCATTCCCCTTGTTATAAATGGGCAAATGTGAATTTCGAGATACCTAAGATCAGCCCGCAGCAAGTGCAGAAATAAAATAGGAATTTAACTCTTACTGCCTTTCCAAAAGTTTATTTACTCCACTACCTGGTGTCTTGAGATAATTTTTGTCTTTACTTACGGGGTCAGGAACCATAGCTGAATGCTTTACAAAACAGGTGTCTAGTAATCTTTGCAATCCATTCCATTCTGACCTTACATCGCAGTTCTGGTAACTGATATCTTGGATGAATCCAGCATACACATGTGAGGGAAAACTGCTGACGAGCGTTTCAGAGACTCAAAGAATAATGGTCCTGTTGACTAGATAAGGAAAGAGGAAGAAAAGCAGATTCTGAGGAACTACGATGAAATCAGCTTGGAGGGGGGAGTAGAGGAAGGTCATATGAGAAAGAAAAAAAATATTGAAATATGTGGTGATAACACTGCGAGATTTTTTTAAAATCACGCGACAAAAAGGACATCTTTTTGAACTCAGTTTAAATCCTGTCACATACTAACTATATGAACTCAGTCTCCATTTTTTTAGAAAAAGAAGGATACTGATGTCTACCTCATAGGGATGTCTCATGAAAGAAGTCAAATAGAGAGCACCTGCAAACCCCTGAACCCTCGCCAGCTCGCTGTGGTCAGGAGCAGATGGGGCGCTCTACCTGTTCTCACTAGGTTCAAGGAAGCGGAAAACATTTAAAATACTACTGTCAATTTTTCTGCAGCCTCTGACATAGTCAGGATTTTTCGGTGGAAAAGAAATGCCATAGGTAAATGGTATATGCCTCTCACCAGCGTCAACTTACTTGACAGTTATTTTCATCATTTATTATGTATTATTTCTCATAACGTTGAAAGAAAAATCGCCCCCTTCCCAGTTAGCAAGGCAGGTCTCAAAGATTTTTCATTCCTTTTTTGATAAATGACATGATATGAATCAGCTTTTATTACACAACATGAACTGTTTCCTATAATAAAAATGTGCCATACAACAATTCCATCACCTTTATTGGATTTGGGTTTCTTTATGTTAGATGCTGCACTGAGACATCCATGTAAACCATTGTTTTTATACCAGAAATAGAAATCAGAAGTATAAAGAGTGTCTTTAAGAGCTATTTTAACGTAAAAAAAAAATCAAGCCCATATTAGCTTATATTCCTACCCCTCATAATCAAGAAAATTGTTAGGAAATGTTTGGAAGGAGAAATGAAGAAGCAAGCATATAATTAATGCAAAAGTGACCTGTTAATTAGCTACATCTATTATTTTGATACAATTGGTTATTCAATGATTTATACTATTCAATGTGATATCATATAAATGACTTCTTTGATTTGGACTAGTTAGATATTTCTGCTTTAAAAATGAGGACTCCAATGATTCAAAAGGACAAGTGACTTGACTGTTATTACTAAGTCAGGGTAAGAGACAGGACGGGCACAGTTAACTCGTTAGCATGGTGCAGTTCTCTGCTGAGCTCTCCTTGAATGTTTCTGAGTGGTAATGTTGGCATAGCTCCCTGATGGGCACAATGGAAGGAGGAAAAGGAAATGGGTCTGGCCTCACCAAGAAGGGGTACATGTTTTCTTGAGAGTAAATAAAATGCAGGCTTCTACAATTGCTGTGTCCTTTCATGTACGCTAGCTAAGTGCTAAATGTGGGAGCTCAGAAAATATGAGTGCATGGCAGTATCAGAAAAAGTGCTAATTGTGGGGTGCTAATGAGAAGTACAAAAGAACTTAGATATGAGTGAGGGCTTTCCTACAAGTTGTCATGGTTTTCTAGAAAAATGTAAAAAGAAAAAGAAATTAAGAACGCTTTAATTTCCATCCTCACCTTCCTCTATCAGATAATAAAAAGCATATGGGAGTAAAAGTAAATTATGGTTATCAGCAGTATTGGACACAGCCGGTCACTCTCTCCTCTTTGAAATCCTTTCTTCTTTGGCTTGATTTTTTTTTTTTTTTTTTTTTTTTTTTTTTTTTTACTTTGGACCTTCTGTTTCTTCTTAGTCGTTTTTCCTTTGGTTCTTCCTGTGTCACCAGTCCTCAGATTTTTTTTTTTTCTAACTGCACTCAATTACTAGGTGATCTCTTTCAGTCTCATGACTTTCCTCAGCACCACTATGCCAAATTCCCCAAATTCACTTCTGTAGTTAAGGCCACTCATTTAAATTAGAAAGAAAAAAAAAAGAAAAAGAAAACAGAAGAAGAAAAACAGAGTGAAAACAAAAGAGTCCAGATAAGAAAGATGACTAGATTTTGTGAAGTCAGGGTGGGCATCATGGAGTTGGTGAGATTTGAGCTCATTTTAAATGAAAGGGTAGGTTTTTAGATAGAAAGGATATGTGCAGTTTATGGGGAATGGTTAAAAATGTCTACATACTGCACAAGGTGCTGAGAAGTAAAATAGTTATGTTTAAATGAATAATTAATGGTGGACAGTATAGAAAAAAGCACTTGGAAAATATGCATAGAAACACTTTATGGATAAAATTCAACTCAAGAGATGAAATTTTATTTTACATGTAACTGCTTCTTCTTATAACCCACACATTTAAAGGGACCACTTGTAACACTCCTAGTTGCTTTGATACTAGAGTCAATTCAAACTTATCTAAGAAAGAGATGGAAATTAATAAAAAAAAACAGAATTAAAATGCATATTCTTTTTGAGGGCTACAAGTTAACAATGACAATACTTGTGTGGAGGGAGGGGTTCCTAAACTTCAATATTTCCACTGGTATTGGATAAAAATATTCAATAATCAGCTATTAATTTGGGAAAAAAAATTAGTGTTACCAAAACATGAGTTTTATTATACTGCGATTTTGTACTGGAAGGCAGAAGGAGTAGAATTAGACCTTTCAATCAAAGCTAACATTAATAAGAAAATCATTGTATGTCATGTTACTAATAAGAAATTGATTTGGGGTGGTGTGTATTTGTTTTACAAATTAATTTCTGGTTAAACAAAAAGGTCAATCTGTGGAGTAGGACAGTATTAATGAAAAGGATATTCAAACAGCAGTGGAATTTTGCTTGGCTTCTCTAGGGATGCAGTACATGAACTTAAGCATATCACATAATCTATACATCCCTTATTGCTCTCATTTGTAAACTGTAAACCCTACTTTCCCTACTTCATTGAATCAATTGTCAGTGGATTAAAATAGATAATGAGCATGAACATCTTTTTATGTATATAAACCACAAGGCAAATGGAAGGTGGCATTTTGATTACTACAATTATATATAATAGTGTATATGAGCAGACTAGGAGAGACTGGAACATAGAAACAATTGCGAGTTGAGCCTGGTTACATGAGGTAACTGATGTTGTGAATGTCAAGAAGTGAACTAAAGCGACTAAACAGTATTAAGTACTAAACCCAGTATATATCACCAAAGAAGGGTTAGCTACACAAGCATCTATACAGTAGTAGGACACAAAACCACTCGTGGTATTCTAACTAAATGGTAAAACAGGAAATGAGGGTACACACCTAACTTGGTAAAGCAACCATGTGGGATTTGCCAGGTGGGATACAGACAACTGATGAGCACATGGAGTCAAAAACTGTGTGGTGTTAAGGAAAAGAATTGACTTTGGGCGGTAAACACACAATGCAATACACACATGATCTATTATAGAATTGTACACTTGAAAACTATATAATTTTACTAATATCACCCCCTAAATTTAATTAAAATTTTAAAAAAGAAAGAAGAAAAAGGGGGAAGGTTATCTTATATGTTAATCCAATTGTATTTAATAATTTTGAGGATCTTACAGTCCTGCTTCTCCCCCTGACTCTCTCAAGCTAATTTAATGACTAAAGAATATGTATTTTCTGCTACATTGGCTCGCCTGTTCTACTAACAATAAATAGCATGTAGGGAGGGAACTTAGGCTGAGAAAGGGTGGAGGATCACTCCCCTGGATTCCGATGTCAGTGACCTGCCAGGAATGGAGTCATCCAGACAACTGTTTGTGGTGTTTCCCCTGTCCTTGTTATTAGCTGGGAAGATGGGGCCAGGCCAGACATACGGGTAGAATAGAGAGTCAACAGGGTATCAGGTTCTTTGACATGAGTGTGTTCATTGATGAGAATGCACTATTTAATTTTTCTGTCTGTAGGCATCTTTTCAAAATAAAATAAGTTAAAAAATTCAAAATTTAGTGATTAAAAAATAAGGTGTTATATATATATATATATATATATATATATATATATATATATATATATATATATATATATATATATATATATATATATATATATATATATAAAAGTTGGTCTTCTACTTTGATTTTTTTTTTCTTCATTAAAGGGCCCTGCACCCTTAAACTAGGCAGCAGATGCCTGTGTCTAGGAATATGCCTATTGATCTTTCTGTTCAGTTGAATACAATTTTAGTAGGGAACACAAGAGGGAAAATTAAAGCTAGCTTAGGATGTCTAAATTGAGGGCATTCCTATTATAGGGAAGTTACAAACGTTTGAGATGGGGCTAAGATATAAAAAATTGTAGATTTGTAAATTTACTCTAGTTGGCAACATATTTCTTCAAAAGAAATGAATTACAAAGTGGACCCATCATTTTGACTATCTTTTAAGATGATAAGCAGAATTACATTTTAATAGAAAATAAAAAAATATTCCAACATTATGACTCATAAACCCAGTAACTTTTGGAACACTGTCTGCAGGCTACATATGACAGCTCTCTTTTCTTGACTCTTAAAGGAGGCAGAAAAAAATGCGTTTGCTGAAAAATAAAATCAACATCTTCAATGGCAAAACTGCCCAACAAAAAATACATATAAGACAAGGCAATGTTAAACCTCCGATAAGAAGTTGAACACTGATATAGTTTTCATGATTTTTTTTTTCTTTTTCAAAGTTTTCTAAGCAAGAAAAGACTGGGAGTGAAGCATTTTATCTGGTGACTCTAGTGAGAACTCATGTTGAGCCATTTATGTTAAAAACCCCACCCAGCCCCCTGAATTATCTGACAAATTGGTTACTTCTCTCCTTTTCATCTCTGGAAATACTTTCGTGGTTATTCACTATTAAGTTTATAGCCTATACAAAATAAAGTGAGGAATCTATATAGCAATCTCCTTACTGGGTTAGTGTAAGTGGTGATAAAGATATACAGATTATTAGAATAGGAGTTTTGCCTTTGTTTTTCTTCATCTTAAACAGTGCTTTACAATAAGCAGTCCATTTACTCACATATGCAATTTTCCTTATCTCCACTCCTAAAATAGTATTATTTATCTTTACACGTGTATTTGGAATGCCTTACTATCAACTATCAAGTTGATATGCGTTCTACTCTTCATTATGCTGTTCTCTTCATTCTTGGTATATTGCCTCCCTTCTGAAAACTGCCTGGTCTGTGTTAATGTAGGTTTTGCCTCTTGCCACAGTGCCATGCTTCATAAATAACCTTTTTAAAAGAGGAAATGGAGAAAAACAACAGTGATTTAAAAAAATGTATTTATAATATATACTCCAAAGTGTTTCCAAAACTGATATAAAGTGTTTTAAGGCAGTAAATTGATAGTTGAGAGCCAAAGTGATTCCACAGAATGCGATTACAATCATGATAAGTATAGTCATAGGCTACTTGTCAATTTATGAGTCTGTGCTCCATCCTAATTTAGTTGGGCGTGTCAAGTGATTGACAGATGTAGAATAGAAAGCAACACTAGGGAAATGTCTGCTAGAAGATCCCTTTGTAAACAGCATTCCTGGGTTTACCAGGAGATAAATAACTATTTTCTGAGAGTATGAAAGGACACATTTGTGTGATTGCTGATACTTCTTTGACAATAAAAACATATATTTGGCCAAAATGATGACATTGGTGATCCAATATAGATATAATCTTAGACCAGTGGTTCTCAAAGTGTGGTACCAGAACCACAGGGGTCTCCAAGATCAGTTTAAAGAATCCATAATGTCAAATTATTTTATAATAAAATGAAAACAGCATTTTTATTTTTATTTTTTTAACTGTGATGACATTTGCACTGACAGTACAGAAATGATGGTAGATAAAACTGTTGATAACTTACAACAAATCAATGTGGTGGTACCAAATGCTGCTAGTGATAATTTTATTGTTGACCACCACACACTCACAGCAATGTACTCTTAAGTACGTATCTCTTTAATATTCTGTATGAGGAAATGGTAAGTGTGTATACAGTACTTCTGCCCCATACTAATGTTAGATGGTTACCTCCAGGAAAAGCACTTGTGTACATCTATAACTAAGCTTAGAGTTACATATTATAAGCAAACACATAACTCAGTTTATAAATTCAAAACTTCTCTTAGATCTTCTCATTGGAACTGGGGGAGTCCCTCATATTTCCTCAGTTATAGTCACTTGCCTAATAATATATACCCAGAGAATGAAAGACCAGGGATTCAAACAGTTTGTTTGAATTCAAAGCACTTCCTATATTCTATAAACCATGCTAAAATTTTGTGTAATGTCGATGTAAGCAACATTCAAACCTGTAGAAGTTTTTTATGAGTTTGAGCCAAACTGACGACAACTGCTGGGAAGCAAAATCTCAATGGATTGAGAAAAGACTCTGGAGAATGGCAGTTTTGCAGCTGATTTTATACATCAGAATCAAAGGAGGAGATATAAGGAGGGTTACATGAAATCCACGGGTGGTAGATTAAGGAGGTGGGAGAAAGCATAGTAGGGTAATCACTAGGATTAGATGAAAAGCAAAACTGAGAAACATGTGCTTTTACATTGGTGGGTACAGAATAGTTAATAATGAACATTTGTAGCACATAAAGAGGGTATGTGGGAAACAATAACAATGAGGGGTTCTATAGTCTTGTGATCTGGTGCCGGTGGTTGTGCCTTCACGGGGTAGGAAAGATTACTATGATATTTCAAAGACTTGTCATCCTAGATGCATAAGAGCAATGGACAAAGCTCACTTAAAGTAAAGATTGACCTTTGCTAGGGGAGCTATAGGCCTGGGATAGGATTGCCTGCTGTGACCTTCCCAGTTAGGAATCTGTGATCAGACCATACTGTGTGCTTTAGGTCCCTCAGATTGTCAGGCCTGCCATGTGCTCCATCTCTCCTGAACTTATCAGGTTTATTGCATAGTCCCCTTCTTACGAATACCAGGATAATTCAAAGGAGATTAATGGTTACTGAGAAATTTGAAAGAGTTTTAATGATACATGTAAAATTTGGGCTAAGTACTGAAGGGTAGTTAGGATTTTTTATTAATAGAAAAAGCATTGTAGGCACAGTGAATATCAAGAATAGAGACATTCTATTTAAACTAAATTTTATGTTTTGGTGGCTATATAGTAATACTATTATTATTACTACCAAGCATGCTGTACATTTATTGAGAGTTTGCAGTCTAGTGCCATGCAAAACATGTTAGAGAATGATCTCATTCAATTTATATTAATAACCCTGAGGATTGCTATTGTTCTCATTCTAACAAAGAGAAAATTGAGGTTAAAGGGAGATTAAGTAATTTGCCTGATGGTATAAAGAAAATAGCAAAATTGTGGTCCAAACAAGTATATCCAAATCTACTACCTAACCTATAAACCAAAGTATTCTATTGCCTTCATCTGTCATTCCATTTTAAGGTATGAAGAAAAAAAAAAATATATATATATATATATATATATATATATATATATATATATATATAGAGAGAGAGAGAGAGAGAGAGAGAGAGAGAGAGAGAGAATGAATGAGTGAAGACTGGGATTGTTTAGTGAAGACTGGGATTGTTTTATGCAGGGAGTATATTTGTTTGGCCTTCAAAGATATGTACAATTCAGGAGATATGGGAAATTATGATGTGAATAAAAGGGTATAACTATGGACAGAGTGTGTGTGATACATATGGAAATGGGAAATGTATATAACCATGTTTGTCCCAACTGACTAGCAAATGAGAAAAACATGGCTTTGCCATTATTAATTCTTTGGAATTTTATTCCACTGAAAGCTTTCCTTAAATAGCTAAAAAAAAACAAAGATGCTGATTTATGATGATTGACCAAGGATTCAAGAAACAAATATCCATTTTATATTATTCAAGAGAGAATAATAAATGACCCTGCCATAATGAGTTGGCACCTTCCAATGGACTATTAAAATTATAATCTGGTTCTTATGTCTCTGGCTACTCAATGTTCACAAATAAATTGTTTTTACTATGAAGTCAGCATTGACAAATACAGTGTCATGTTCTACGAGACTTGCCTGATTTTTGAGAAAACCTAGAGAAAATGAACTATTGAATTGCTCTCTCTTCTCCCTCTTTTCAACTCACTCATAGGTGCTCCCAGGATGCTTTAACCAGAACTAAGTAGTTCTTAATGTAACTGTGAACACAAACATTTCACATGCAGGCCTCGCTCAGGCTGTGGGCTCCACTATCCCCTCCATCCAGCCTTTGTATATTTTTAAAAGGCTGTAAACTTAAAAAGAATATATCAAAAATTTTACTTGAAATAGCAATATTTTTATTTGTCATCTCAGTTGGAAAAATTGCATAATTTTTATTACCCTTGAAGTTAGTGTTCAGAAGTGCATTTAAAATCACACAGGCCAAATATAATTTGGACCAGCCCATGTAAAAAGCCTCATTTCCTTCTACTCATCTTGACATCCCCACATTGCTTCTTCCACACCTTTACTCTTAGAGTTCTCCTTGCCCTAATGTCTTCCTCACCACTCTCTGCCTTTCCATTTCTGCCTACTTCTCAGTGCCCAGCTCAGGTGCCATTGCTGGAATGAAACCTTCCCTCGCCACTCTAGCCTTCACTATCTTCCCTTTCCTGTCGACTTCTTTAGTATTTTGAGTGATAGATGCATGTGACGCACAATTCATTCAATTTTTGGTGTTAGGATTTGCGTTTGTTTGACAACACATTACTATTTAGAACTAAGGGAGTGGGACTTATAAGTGTTTCAAATATAAGCCTCTATAGATTTTATATGCACAAACCGAGTTCCTGGAATAACTTGGCTGTTCTACTGGTCTGTGATTGATCATGGGTGCTGTATCCACCAATGATTGCCCTCTGTTTCTCACCTTCAGTTGTTATTAGATCCTTATGTTCATTCCCTTTCCAGTCTCTGTAGAAATGATCTTGTTTTTTCAATGTCTATTTCTGATACTTTACTTTTTCCCTAGGTGATATATGATTTTACCTCCCCCATGCCCTACGTTTAGGCCTCTCTCTCTTGTCACTGGAGTATTTAGATTCTCTTAGTGGCCACACTGTAATTGGGTTTAAAGCCAAAATGGCTGGAACTTACCCATTTTTCAGTTCCCGTGACTTACCCTATATACATTATACTGTTATAATGTTAATAATCTGTGGGAACAAAAGACAATTCCTGAGCAGTACAACTTAATGTCTGTTGAGTTAATAGTTAAATGTCTGTCTTCCAAACTCCTAGAGCTAATTTGATCAGTGGCATCCAGATAAAATCAATATTGA
>NW_017731539.1:2486080-2491389 GCF_001890085.2 Hipposideros armiger
ATATATATATATATATTGAGCATACAAAGAAACTGTCCATTTTGCTTAGGTTTTGAGAGCTACTGAACAGTTAGTCCTTTTGTGAACTTGAAGCTAACATTTACTATACATGCAAGGGTTTTATTATAAATATTTATTTTATTCATAATTACCAAAGAAAAACTTGCATATTAGGAAAAAGTGCCAAGAACAGAACAATCCAATAAGAGACGAAAATCACCCATTGCCGCATAAGCAAAAATCAAAAGGCAGAAGTGTGTCACTTCTAGCTCCTTCCTGTCAAAGCTTTCCTTTCATCTATACCTGAATGATTTCATTTAAATTTGCATAGCTCTCCTTGTCCTTGCTTGATATGTGTTAACAGTATGCAAATAACTGAAAAGCAAAGAACAAAAGAAGGAAGTCAAGAAAACAAAACATTCCTGCAAATCAGCACTAACTTATATTCACTGGTACATTTTCACACACAGCTATCAATATTTATCAATAACCCAGTTCAATTCTACCATCTCTGATGTGTGACAATCACATGGAATATGGTGAGAGATGTGTGCAGCACAAACCTGACCTTTGGAATCGGGGCACTGAGGTCTCAGGGAGAGAACCGAAAGGCTGCTGTGGGCAGGTGGCCGGGCAGAGACAATAAAAGGAAGGGCCGGTTCCAAGGCTTCCTCCCCTTTTCTTTCAGCGCAGAGAAGGCACAGACTCCCATCTGTCTTTCTCAGTGTTATGAAGAAACTCATTCACTGAGAGATGTTGCTTCCAACCCAAGAATGCAGATATTTAAGAAGAGTTTTCAAATAAGTAGGGAAGAGACAGGTTTGTGTTCTTTTAGAATGTAGAAACTAGAAAAACAATCAGGAAAGTATGATTTATAGAGTTAACATGCATTACTCCCCATACACCAGAATATATAAAATCAGAGAAATTTCAGATGTCAACTTTCTTGTTTTTTCAGAGTCGACATTCATTTCTTTTAATATTTACCTTATTTTCCATGTAATTGATTTTTTTTTCCAGTTTGGAATCACTTTCACAAATTTTATTTTAGTGAAGTAAGCAGTAAAGTATAGTACTTGGATTCCCACTGTAGGTCAGCCATTTATGAGGTGATAACCTCGATCAAGATATTTACTATCTCTGTGCCTCAATTTCCTCATATGTAAAAGAGGGATGAAAACAGTCCCACCAGAAGTTGTGAGAATTGAATGCTTTCGTGCATATAAAACATTTAGAAAGTTGTACCTGCCGCATCATAAGTGCTTAATAATTTTTAAGTCTCATAACATAGTTAAATTATTCTCCCCATTTCACTGATGAGGAACCCAAGGTTCCTGCTTAAGGTTACAGAGTAGTCAGTTCAGAGGTGCTCTTTGTCCACTACTACATAGGTGTTAGCTAATGATCTTATTTAGAGACTATTTCCAAATCACATTGTCTTCTTTCATAGATCCTTTATTCCCCTTACTTTTTCACTAACTCTTTTGCATATTTTTATTTCTATTTACTAAGCAAATTATGAGCTCTGTAGGATGAAAACAGTATTTATATTTCTACCACATCTTCCACAGTCCCTGCTATGATGCTACAAGAAAATTTGCACCAGGCATTGTTAAAAATGGAAAGGAAGACAATTCAAGACTTTCACAGTAGGGGTCAAGACTGTTGTAAAGGAGAGAGATTCAATTCACTTCTGATGAAACCAAAAGTGGGGGATTTTTAAACACTGGGGTGAAGCAATGGGGAAAACACTGTTGGGGGGATTTGGTCAGTGTGGTTAGGCCATCTGTGTTTGCTAATTGTCACTTACTGAAGTTTGGCTCCTACCCTTCCACAGAAATTGGGAGACAGGGGCCCTATCTTACTGATTACATTTCAAATGTAGACATACCTGGGTTGTAGAAGATTTACATCTCAAAGAGGTATAGAATGAATTTACAATTGCAAATTTTCCAAAGGAAATAAATACTCTAATGCTGTATGAATTTAGTCCTTAATTTATTCTTTAGGATCCAAAAAGATATCAGTCAAACTTCTTATTTTTACAATGTGTACTGGTTGTGCTAATATTTTCTGTGGGGGAGACGGTTACATAGAGTAGCCAAAAGGAGCTGCTAGTCAGTCAATGAGTTTAATGAATCATAACCCATTTCTTGTCCAGGGGGCTTTTTTTTTTCCCTTTCCTTTTCAGTGCTGTGACTGACAAGCAGTCAAATATATTGCCTCTTTTTGTGTAATATCTTTGCCCTATTTTTTTTTCTTTTTGGCAGTGCTCAAAAGCATTAAGATGTTCACAAAATAGCTAAGGAGAATACATGAAATAAAGAAAATACATGAAATATTCACATTTAGACATTCCAAATCTTTAGCATCTAGGACTGAAGAAAAGGGATGCAGGCATGAGGTGGGGAATAGCAGAGCTGACAATGGTGACTAGGAATTCACTGGCATAGTGTTGCTGAGGCAAACTGTGTAATTGAATGGCTCTTAAAAATGTGAGGTAACTCCATGTATGTATGTTGTCATTTTTAATTCAAAATACTATATTTAAAGTATTCACCAGGAGAATGTCTTTGTTTTCTTAAAAGAGTCAGGTTTAATCAGTTTTAACCAGTATAGTTTAGATAAGGTACTTATAAAAAGTCCAGTAGATGTTCATAGACAAGTAATCATCACTGATCACATGTCAGAATCTTTTACAAAGTTAATAGATCAAAACCAGAGGAGAAATGACTGACAGGAAGATTTCCATGGGTTAACTAAAATTATCTGTTCTCTTAATTGATGGAAAGTCACCATCTGGAACTGCCATATTTTCTGCAAAGATTTTTTTTTTCTTTTTGTGACACTATGAGGGAAGAAATGAGCATATAATTCCAGCTCTGACTGCTAAAGGGAGCAGTCCAGACCTAATTAACCAAGGGGCTTAATATGATTTTAGAGGACATGTGTGTATACATCAAGTCCCTCTCTGTGCCTTTGCTGTAAAACCTCAGCAGACAGCCCCAGACAGCATGAGGGCTTCGAGTAGCATAGTTCCTGATGGTAGCTGTAGGTCAGATAAAAAATAAAAAAATTAAAAAAAAAGTTTTCTTGAAAAACAATTTGCAAGTGAAGAACAATAAGATAAGTAGTAGACAAAGTTGCATTTAGAATGGTGCCACTGTTTTTTATGCATTGGCAATCACTTTATGAAATATATTTGCACATCTATGATTATTTTATTTTATAGTTAGAGTTTACATAGTTTATAATTCCTAGTTATATTGCAATGCCTAGATACTAGACCAGAATTTGCTATTATTTGTATATTCTGGCTTTTTATGTATGTAATGAATTTAATATTCTAGTGGTTAAATAATAACCCAGACACTACTGCTGATGAGGATATGATGTTAGGAGGAAGTAGCCAGACTCTTTAATGGGGTAAACCAAACATTCAAATTTTGTTAATACTGCATTCCATAGAAGGAATAAGACTGTGGGAGTACAAGCACAAAGGGAGTACAATGAAGGAAATAATAAAGACCACAGCAGAAATAAATGAAATTAAGACCAAAAAAAACACAAAATATTAATGAAACCAAGAGCTAGATTTTTGAAAAGATAAGCAAAATTGACAAACCCTTGGCCTGACTCACCAAGAAAAAGAGAGAACCTAAATTAATAAAACCAGAAATGAAAGAGGAGAAGTGACAACAGATACCACAGAAATACAGAAAATTGTAAGAAAATAAGACAAGCAACTATATGCCAACTATATACGACGATCTGGAAGAAATGGATAAATTTCTAGAAGCATACAATCTACCAAGTCTGAACCAAGAAGAAACAGAAACTCTGAACAGATTGATTACTACCAAAGAAATTGAAGCAGTAATCAACAAGCTTCCAACAAACAAAAGCCTTGGACCCGGTGGCTTAACAGGTGAATTTTATAAAACATTCAAAAAAGAATTAATACCTATTCTCCTCAAACTATTCCAAAAAATGCAGAAGGAGGGAAGACATCCAAGCACCTTTTATGAGGCCACTATACTCTGATCCCAAAATCAGACAAAGATATTACAAAAGAAGAAAACTACAGGCTGATATCCCTAATAAACATAGATGCAAAAATCCTCAACAAAATACTAGCAAACTGAATTCAGCATCACATTCAAAAGATCATACACCACGATCAAGTGGGATTCAAGTGGGATTCATTCCAAAGTTGATTCGATATCCGCAAACCAATTAATGTAATACATCACATTAAAAAATTGAAAAATAAAAATCATATGGTCATATCAATAGATGCAGGAAAAGCATTTTACAAAATCCAGCAGCCATTTATGATAAAAACTCTTAGCAAAGTGGGAATATGAGGATCATATCTCAACATAATAAAGGCCATATATGATAAGCCCACATCGTACTCAATGGGGAAAGGCTAAAAGCTTTCCCCTTAAGATCAGAAACAAGACAAGGCTGCCCACTTTCACCACTTCTATTCAACATAATTCTGGAAGTTCTAGCCAGAGCAATCAAACAAGAAAATGAATTAAAAGGAATCAAAATTGGAAAGGAGGAAGTAAAATTTCATTATATGCAGACGACATACTATATATAGAGAATCCGAAAGATTCCACCAAAAAAACTGTTAGAACTGATCAATGAATTTAGTAAGGTAGCAGAATACAAAATAATATTCAGAAATCAGTTGCATTTATATATACCAATAATAAACTATCAGAAGAAGAAATCAAGAAATCAATCCCATTTACAAATGCTTCAAAAACAATAAAATATCTAGGACTAAATTTATCCAAAGAAGTAAAGACCTATACTCAGAAAATTATAAGACACTGAAGAGGGAAATCAAAGAAGATACAAATAAATGGAAATACATACCATGTTCATGATAGGAAGAATTAATATAGTTAAAATGTTAAAATTACCCAAGACAGTATATAGATTCAATGCAATTCCTATCAAACTACCAAGGGCATTTTTCTCAGAAATAGAACATATAATCCTAAAATTTATATGGAACCAAGAAAGACCCTGCATAGTCACAGCAATCTTGAGAAATAAGAACAAAGTGGGAGATATCATGATATCCAGCATCAAATCATACTACAAGGCTATAGTAATCAAAACAGTATGGTACTGGCATAAAAACAGACACAGAGATCAATGGAAGATAATAGAGACCCCAGAAAAAAACCCATCTATATATGGTCATTTAATCTATGACAATGGAAGCAAGAATTTACATTGGAGTAAAGATAGTCTATTTAATAAATGGTGCTGGGAAAATTGGACTG
>NW_017731539.1:2492875-2495173 GCF_001890085.2 Hipposideros armiger
GTACCATTTGCAATGATATGGAGGGACCTAGAGACTATTACGTTAAGTGAAATAAGTCAGTCGGAGAACAACAAATACCATATGATCTCACTTATATGTGGAATCTAAAAAACTGAATGAACAAGCAAAGTAAACAGAAATAGTCTCAGAGATATAGAGGAAAAACTGATGGTTGCTAGTTGGGAGGGGGGTAGGGATGAGGGAAAAGGGGAAGGGATTAGATAGCATAAATAGGTAATTACAATATTGCCACAGGGATATGAAAGACTGTTCGGGGAATATAATTAATAATGTTGTAAATATTTTGTAGGGGTCAGATGGTCACATGTCTTGTTAGGGAGACCACTTCATGGATGGGGTAGATAGATATATATCACATATATAGTCACGGGATGTGGAGGAAAAACAAAAGAAAACAAAAACCATGTTTCTAAAATCTTCAACAAACTGGAAATGATGTGTGACCTCTAACCAAATGGTAAAGTAAATGTTGCCAATGATTTCCATAATATCAAACTGAATGCTTAGCACACAGTCTATCTTACTTGAACTATCAGCAACATTTTCCATTGATCACTTGAAACTTGAAGCATCCCTCACTTGGTTTGCAGGAGCTCATGTTCTCCATGTTGTTTACCTATTTTATTTTTATTGGTAATTGCTTCTAAGTCTCCTTGGTTGGTTTATCTTCCTTTTCCTAATCTGCAAATGTTGAAAGTCCCAGGTATTAAATTATACACAAACACCCATGACCATGGCTGAAATACCATCTATATGCAGTTGCATCCTAAATGTATGACGCTAGTCTTATTTTCTTTTTCTTTGAAATCCAGACATGTGTTTCCAACTGCCAGACTGACATCTCTTCTGCTTAATATGTCGTCTCAAACTTAAAGATTTCTCAACGCAGTTTTTAAATTCTTTTATCCCCAAAACTTCTCCATCCAATGTTTTTTCTCCATCTCAGTAAATATTGGGTTGTCGGAAAAGTCATGACGCATTTTTGCAATGAAAAACATAGAAAAAATACATCATGACTTTTCCAACAACCCACTACTATACTATTCATTCAATTAACCAGGCCACAAAACTAAGAGCAATCTTTTTTTCTCATCTTTTCTATGCAACCTGTGGGCAATACCTTCAAAGGATGTCCTGAATCTGACCATTTCCCACCACCTCTTCTATTACCACCCTACTTTATTTTTTCAAAATACTTCAAGAAATTCCTTATTCTTTCCTTTTTCTTCTACTTAGATTTCCTAAGATCCGTTAGTATACACTGATCTTTCTGAAAATGTAACTCTGATAATGTCACTTCTCTTCTTAACCCCCTCCCCATGGCTCCTCATCACACTGAGACTCCTGCTTAGGACTTACGTGTGCGATTTTTTGTAATTCAACAATGAGCCTGTGAAGTGTCAGGTCAGGCTCCTTAGACTTGAATCTAGACTCTGCTTTGAAACTTTTGGCACATTACTAATCCTCTCTCTCCATCAATGTCCTTGTCTGTAAATGGTCATGATAATGGTACTATTTCATAAACTTGTTCTGAGAATTAAATAAGGTGTTCGATAAAACTGGCATTTTCTACTTTTCTGTATAATTTGTATAAACACAAGGAATGCGTTTGTAGTAAGCACTCAGTGAAAGTTAAGGAGTATCATGATGACACTGATGTTTCCTCCATGAGCCGGTAAGTTCCATGAAGACAAAGAATGGGTTTATTTTGTATAGTCTGTGTCGAGGACCAGCAATAGGGTTAGCACATATTAGAGGTTAGCAGTAAGTAGCAGTAAGTAGCTGCTGAATGAGTGAAAGAATGAAATAATCTAATATAAATTGCCTTATTTGCAGCTCCTTTTTCTCCTTTTGATTTTCTTTTTTCCAACTGTTTATGTATTTACATTTTCTTAAGATCTGGAAATGCCCTTCTTCAGAATCCATTCTCCTTAACAGAGTCCTTCCTCTCTCATTCTGGCCTTTTCCTACTCTGCTTTACATTAGACCCCAAAGCCAGAGTATTGGCAGCTGTCCATTTTTATTACCAAAGTAAGCTGAACACACCTTTGTGCTTTTAAAGCATCTCTCATGTTCTCATTACATCGATTTATTGCCTTAAGTGTTATACTTATTCATTTCTCTACTGAATAGTCCTGGGAAGAAGAAAAGAAGGTATGAAAGAGAGAGAGTGTGTGTGTGTGTGTGTGTGTATTAGGTTTCTTCTGCCCTAGGAGTTAGCTTTGGGAAATTTAGCAAAGAGGAAACTCATAGATTGCTATCAGAAGTCAATGTTCA
>NW_017731539.1:2496149-2498641 GCF_001890085.2 Hipposideros armiger
TGTTGTTTTTTTTAGCTCAGGCCAAGCCTTTCATAGAAAGTGGACTGATGCTGTCAATTTGTGGAGCAGCAAGAGAGCATGCTACTCTCCAAGGAAAAAGGGAGAACAACCTTTTTTTCCCCCTAGAATAATATTATTAGACACTGTCTCATAACAGACCCTGCTAAGTCACCCATGCAGTTAGAAGGGGAAAAATAAAATAAAAGAAACACCATTGAGTCTACCATTTAAATGTGTAGATGTTAAAATAACGTTGGTCTTGAATTGAAACTTAAAGGAGAGAAAACATTTTGTAAATGGTCTGAATTGCTTCCCTTCTCTTAAGTTCTATGGGCTTGGAAGTGTCTTTTTAACTTTGTTGAAAGGAAGTGCTAACCTACTGGCTCCTAGTGACACTGATTAATTGCTTTTTACAGCATTGGTAAAATTGTCAATTCTATTCCTTTCTCATTCATGCCGGGTTCAACATTTTCTACAACCTCTTTTGTGTAGCCTTTAGAACTTATAGAAAAACTAAATAAAATGAAAGAGGGAGATATTTTCCTGTGAGTCTTTTAAAATAATTATTTTAAAGAACAAAATAGAGTCATCCGCCAGCTTTTTTTTGTGTTATAGAGATAGACACGGTAAATCTAGTTAGTGCCAGCTCTTCTCTCATCTCTTTGCTCCGTTATTACTTCTTCAGGCTCCTTTCTCTGCCTTATCAAATTTTTGTACTCATTAAAGCTTTATGAAATTCTTTCATAGCATTTATTATTTTTATTAAATTGAATAATTACTCTATGTTTTGCCTAGTGACTATAGATGGATTTATTGAGGGTAGGGACTATCTCTGATTGTGTTGAGCCAGCAAATTTGGCACTAAAAAAAATAAGTACTTAAAACAAATTTGCTTTTCTTTAGGAGGACATACTTCAGTCTGTTTATCTCTAGATGGACTAACTATTGAAGTCCACCATTATTAATACTTTAGCTTGCCATGCCTACAATCTAGAAAAGAAGCTATTTTCCCAGCCATCAGTTATATTCCTAATATTATTACTTGAAGTTGTTTCCCAATGTTACTGCTCTGCTTCTGTTATTTATTCCAAGCATATACAAAGAGCTCCCTTCCATTATTTTTGGTTTGAATTAATTTTCTTTCCATCTGTTTGTCTCAATGAGTCAGAGATGTCAGTTCTGCCTCAAACTTTAAGATCAGTTCATAAATATTGGGAGCTTTAAAGACTTTTACTTATTTACATGCACATACATATTTATTAAGAAAACACCAATATTTAGTCTTTGCCTTGTATGAAAGGGGGCTAAAAACAATTTTGCTTTTTCTTGGATGAGTAGATATTTACAGCGTATTAAAAAACAGGCCTTTTTTATACTGCTTATGGATGTGGTTCTCATCAGAGGGCAAGTTGAGTCAACCCAAAGGAGACTTTTAAATATACACATCTTCCCTCCTCTCTTGACCATTCGCCCAGACCTATGGCTCTCCAGGGTCCCCCTAGAACTGGTACATGGCAGTAGCATGTATAAGGAACTTCCAAAGGTACTGCCAAGTAGCCTTCGAACTACCCAGCCCTTCCCTCCCTCGCTCTTCTGTTGAAAGCCAATGCTTATGGATTAATACAAGCAAATTTAGTGTTAGCTTCTGTAGGGGAAGCAAAAGATTCCCTCAATCCTCTTAGGGTCTCTGACTGGGCCTAAAAATTAAACGGACAAAGGCAAATTTACAGAAGGCAATAATACAAATGTCTTTAAAATAGGTTTATATGACATGGAAGCTTTCATAAGAAAATGAAGACCCAAAGAAACGGTTAAACCTGAGTATTTTTTATGCTAGGTTTGATGAAGACTGGACAATTCTCGAGGAATCTGATAGGTTGAAGGTGGGTGAGTATAGCAAACTGGGAGAAACTTAGCAAGCCCTGTTTTTCTGGATTCTTCTCAGTATTCCTTTGTCTTTGAAGATAGGGATGTTTCTGTCTGCCAGGTATAGGAAGGGCACCTCTCACCTGAGGGTTTTATGACCTATTTCAGAGGAGAGAGGTGGGAGAGTGTCAGCCTGACCTTCTTGCTTTTGCTATTTCCTCAAAGTCCTTGAGCTCAAAATATTCAAAATGCTAAGGTACCATATTTGGGGGTAGGATTTCCTGAACCCCATTGGTTCTGACAGATATGTCTGAATGAAAAATTTGCTCACTTTTACTTTCAGTCAGTTTTTACTGAATAATCCTGATTTTTTTTTTTTGTGGCCACAAATACCTTTTTATACTTTAGGTATTTTGCCTCAATCTAATAGTCTACATAAAAGGATAAACATTCAAACATTCAGCTGGTGTTTAAAATCAATGATTATCTTCTGTTCCTAGAGGTGTCATGCTCATTCTTGAGCCTTGCATTTAGGACAGCTGGGATGAAATGGGATACTGTTAATTACTGATTTGCTTGTTGGGGGTGGAGAAGAAATAGGGCTATACAATGCATCACTAGAAAGT